>NW_017567007.1:0-115475 GCF_001661265.1 Saitoella complicata NRRL Y-17804
CCCTAACCCTAACCCTAACCCTAACCCTAACCCTAACCCTAACCCTAACCCTAACCCTAACCCTAACCCTAACCCTAACCCTAACCCTAACCCTAACCCTAACCCTAACCCTAACCCTAACCCTAACCCTAACCCTAGATTGAAGGAGAGTGTTGGAGTATTCAGGGATTGTCTGTTTGCCCGTTGTAGGGTCTATATTTGTCGTTCGTTTCGAACATTCTTTTAGTCCCGGGATCATGTATCACGGGGTGTTGCTACATTACCATGGATTTCAAGGATTGGTGATCTGGGAGCTAGGTCCTTACCTTTAGACTCGCTCTAAATTTTTAATTCCTTTTGAATTGCTCAGGTCGAGCTCTGAGAGGAAGAGGGATAAAGCTATGGGCGCCCTATTTCGTAATAGGCTTAGCTCAGGCACTATGCATATGTTTAAGGGTGTATGAGGTTCGCCCTCTTAGTTGCTCTTTACCAATACTACTTTCCTGGCTTATACCTGTTCTAGCCTACTCACCCTCACGGACGGACTTTGTTAGACTCACAGCTTCTCCACCAATGTAAGGAGTGTAATTCCAGAACAAGAGTAGTATATTGATGATGAATTTAGATGGCGGTACGTCCCATATTTATGTATAGTTAATACACAGGAATGCGACACACCCTACACCTGCCTGTGCATTGAGTGTCCCTGACTTGCGCGAACTCAGCTCGAGCTCGCAACCGCGCGTCAACGCCGACTCCCTCATACACCTCCTCTTCGACAAAACAATCAATAGCAATAATGTCCGCTAACCTCGACCGCTCTCTCGACGAGATTCTCGCTACCAAGCCCAAGCGCGGCGGGATCCGCAAGGCTAAGGGCGCTCAGATGCGTCGCAAGAACAACGCTGGCCCCGCTGCTCAGGCCGCAGTGGCCAAAGCTCAGCAGCAACAGCAGAGGCAGCAGCCCCAGGTTGCCGCGAAGGATGTGCTTAGCGAGGAGAGCAGGATTATGTTGAGTAACTTGGTATGGTGCTTCCCGGGGTGGATGGAGTGGGCGCTTGCGCCCAGCCCGAAGTAGTCTTCTGGACAAGGGCTAACCGATGACACAGCCGCTCGATGTTCCTGAGCCTCAGATTAAGGTATGTTAAACTTCCCGGAAAGCATTCGGAATCGAGAAAGATCGATCTGCGCGAGGGAGACCATGGATGGGTATGGGTATGGGCTGGATGGTATTGTGTTGTGCGACCACGCGTTCGACAAACATCGACAAGTACGGCATACATCCGGCAACATTCAATCACGAGCGATTTTGACGATGGTTTCATGGGATATATGCACACTTGGAAGGCCGTCGGTATTCTACTTGGCTTGTGGTGATCTTTTGGGATGTATGGGGACCGGTCAAGTAGTTGCCGCGGCCCGTGGGCTTGACGCATCTATGATGCGCTATGAGTGAACTGATGAACAGAGCAGTATAGCATCTTTCCTTAACCTTTATTGGTTCGACGGATCGTGCGCATACAAACGCGATGGTTTCAGCAGCATGTATGCGCAGCGCAGCATCAAGGCTTCGTGTCTTTGCTAGCAAAGCGATGGGATCAAATCCGCGTGATTTTTGGTCTTTCCGCGTATGCTATGCTAACTGCTTCTATGCGCATGTTCAATGATGCGTTCTGCATCTTTCCGGCGGCGACGCTGAAGCGGGTCTTTGTGCAACCCGAGGAGAAGAGTACGACTTGCTCGAACAACAACGAGGTGTACCACGACACGGGATCTGGGGCATCAACATCGATACGTCGAAGTCAGAACGAACACAAACATACATCCACTCCAATCCCCACCCTACCTCTTGGTCTCCTAACCCGCATTCTTTCTTTTTTTCTCGTTTCGCAGCTTGCAAAAATCCACAACCATCCAAAACAATCGACTTACATCGACTCAAGGACCTCCTTCTCAAGGAGATTGGCCCTGTCAAGAAGTGCCAGCTCATGTTCGGTCCCAATGGACAGAGCCGCGGTACTTGTGCCGTTACCTTCTCCCGCAAGGGTGATGCCCAGAGGGCGTACGAGAAGTACAATGGACGTTTGGTGGATGGAAAGAAGGCTATGAAGGTATGTTTGGCGAAGATGCGTGGATATCTTATGAGTAAATGCTAACTTTCAGTGAACAGGTCGAGGTTCTTGTCGACCCCACGAAGGCTATCGCCGCCGCCGCTTCCCTCGCTAACCGCCTCGCCCCTCTTCCCCGCGACACCCCCAAGAAGAGGAACAAGGCCGCCGGCAACACCAACAAAAACAACAACCAGCAGCAGCAGCCCGCCCAGAACGGAGCTCAGAAGCCACAGGGCGCGAAGAAGGACGGAGCAAGGAAGCCTAAGAACGCTCGTCTCAACAGGCCGGCGAAGACCGCGGACGAGTTGGATGCCGAAATGGCCGATTACTTTGATAAGGCTGCTGCGCCGGCGCCCGTTCAGGAGAGTGCCGATTCTATGCAGCAGTAGATGTGATGACTGCCGCTAGGTCGTGAGGAGTTTGTGTATGATTTGGATGCGGAATGATGGGTTATGTGTTCTTCTTTTGATTTTGATTTTCCGGGTTTGGTTTGGTTTTTACTTTAGGGATTGAGGGGTGTGCGATGGCTGCTATAATGCCAGTGGAGCGCCATTGCGAGAGGTCTTTATAATATTATGTCTTCTGCCTCTCATCTTCATTTGTCTTTAGCCTTTTCTTGGAGCTTCATCGTAATCTGGCTGAGTTTGCTGGGAACACCTGTCGACCCATGAGGCCACAGATATGAGTACACAAAAGACGGACGTTTATCTCGGTTTTACTCTCCATAAAGCAGACAATTTTACCATACCAACACTCACTTCCTTATCGTAACTCTATGTCGTAGGCCTGCACCACCTACGTTAGGGTCATACACCGGTACACCCGGCGAACGTCCAAAGCATTCCAACACCCACATACAACCAGCTGTACAATTCTATAGCTGCACAAGTCCTCAGAAGGACTCGATCATACAACATGTCAGAAGAAACATCACAGAACGCGACCCCTGCACAGGCGACGGCGGAGGCTTCAGCATCGCCGACGACGGCTCCCGTACCGGGCGATGATGCAGCTATCGCGGCTGGACGTGAAGATTTGGTCGATGAGAAGGAAGAAGAGCCTGTGGGCGCTGTGAAGGAGGAGGATGAGGACACGGAGATGAAGGAAGGTGGTGCGGAGAATGAAGAAGATGAGGGGAACAGAGTCCCTCCGCCGCCGCCGGGAAGGCCAGATCGGACGTTGAGGGACTTCTTGGGGAAGATGGATACGTATGCGCCGATTGTACGGCAAACGATTCCCCTATACCCTCACGAACGTCGAACGAGGAGTGTATTGTAGTTTTGGACATACGCTAAATCGCTGATAGATCCCCGACGCAGTAACGAACCACTACCTCTCCCAAGCCGGCTTCTCAACCCCCGACCCCCGCCTCTCCCGCCTCCTCGCCCTCGCAACCCAAAAGTTCGTGTCGGATTTAGCTACCTCGGCGTACCAACACTCCCGGATTCGGACGAGTGGGGTTAGTAACGTCGGGGAGGGTGCGGTGGGTGTACAGGGTGGTGGGAGGAGAGGGAAGGAGAGGAAGAGTGTTTTGACGATGGAGGATTTGCAGGGGGCTGTGGCGGAGTGGGGGGTTAATCTGAAGAGGGGGGAGTTTTACCGGTGAGGGGGTGTTTGGCATGGGATGATGAGGTTGAATATGGAGCGTCGAAGGACGGAGATGAGTCTTATGGAGGGATGATTCCTCGACGGGAGAGGTTCAGCTTGAATGATCGAGACCGAGATCTGGTTAACAATACAATCCATTAACGCATTACCGCGCATACTAAAAATAAAGAAACCCGCAACAAAAGACTAAGAAGCAATTCCCAAATCCAGGACAGAATTACACCTTCTCCTCCGCCATCTCCCCAACTCTCGTAACCTTCGTCTCATCACTCCCAAAACTCCCCCTCCTCCCACCGCCCAACTTATCAACCCCACCCCTCAACCTCCTCACAACACTAAACAACACAAACACCAAAAGCGTCATCACGACCGCCATAACACCCGCCCCAATAAACCCAGCTCCAAGTGGCGAAACGGGGTACTCGCGGCCCATATACGCGTTCGTGTCGTAGTCGAGGAGGAACGCGGTACAGACCGAGGCATGGGAAGCACAAGCGTTACACCACGCCCTCGTCGTCATCAACGCCCCACGCGTCTTCAACTCCTTCACGAAAGTCTCATAGGGAACATCAACCTCCGAACCCCCGAAGAGTGGGAACGCCGTAAGTTCGGACGACACCGCAGTCCCGTTACGGAAGAGGAATCGGATCGACATCGAGGCGGGGTCTGTGGTGGTATTTGTCGGTGCGCGAAGCTCGAAGGAGAACGTTGAGGCGTACCCAGGTAACCCGTAAAAATCGGCGGAAGCGGCGGTGAGGTTCATCAGCGCGAAGAGGGACATGAAATTTGCGTACGAACCAGCCGCATACGAAATTTTCTGTGATTCGACGGCGGAGGCGTTGAGGTTGGTCAAAACCTCCGACATGAGAGAGCGCCCGCCGATGTTGTACGCTGGATCCGTCGCGTTGTAGTTGAGCGCAAACTCGTGCTGGTCGGCTAAGATCCTGAGCTGATCCAAAGTCTCCGAAGACAACTGTGACGCGATGGTCTCGTTGTGAACGGAGCCGTAGTTGAGGTAGTCGAAGATCTTGTACGCGTTCCCAAAGTTAATCGTGCTCGAATTCCAGCCGCCGATGCCCTGAACCAGAGGAGCGATCGAGTCGTAGAGCGATTGAGAGGAGGATAGGGTTGAGGTGTAAACATCATTCGCGGAGTAGTATTCCGTCTCTAGATCGTATTGTGGGCATTGGGTGGTGCCTTCGTTGATGTATGCCTCGGGCGCATCGGAGGGGATTCCCTCGAGGTTTGGGTACTGGTACCCATCCAAGGGAGTTGAGACTTCGGTGCCGTTTGCCAATGTCTCGGTTTGGATGGAGGAGGAAGGGGGGAAGAGACCTTGGGCGAAGGCGAAGGCAGTTTGGGTTAGGACGGAGGTGTCGGGCGCTTGGATCTCGAGGTTGGAGATCGAAATGGTCGCGTCGGAGGTGAGGGAGGAGGAGGATGTGTTGGAGAGGTAGTAGTTGCGGATGTAGGAGCCGGCGCTGTAGACTTGGTTTTTGCCGAGGGCTGTCAACTTTGTATTTCCGAGAATTTTCTGTGATGATCGTCGTTAATGAGAGAGAAGGATGGAGAAGGTAGGGGAGGGAGGGACGTACCGGCGTTCGGTCACCGTGACGGCCGAAGAGTGCGACACCGAGGATCACGTCGCTGTCGGCGGCAGAAACCATACCGAGAGCCGTTGCGGCCGAGAGGAGGACGAGTGAAGTCTTCATGGTGGAGTCGTTGTCGTTGACGTTGTTGATCCGGAGGTGGAACTCGAAGAAGCTGAGCTGAGTATTTCAACTCAGATCAAGAGATAGGCAGCACCCGGTGTTATCGGTCGAGGTGGAGCAGGTGATCCGCTCAGCGCGCGGCTTACCAGGGCCGAGCACGGAAAGCTTGGGAAACGGCATGAGGGTCGTGAGGATCGTAAGATACTAGAGAAGGTTTGACTCTCAGTTAAAGATCCCTACATCTCCAGTCATCCTCCCTCTTCGCTTCAGCGGATTCACTCGCTTCAAGCTCGTCGCTCAGCAAGCGAAATGCACTGACTGATAAGCGAAATAGCGTGAAAGGGAGTTCGGAGTTGTGCGGATCAGATAAGACGGCGAAGTCAAATCATTACCTAGTTTCAATTGATATCGAGCGCTTCATCCATGAGACCAGCCTGGGTACTGACCATTGAACACCCATACGAATACTTGCACAGGAGTGTCAATGAGACGGCACCGGGAGGATCATGAATGCGTCCAGAAGTGTTATATCATATTCTTGAACATCAACCATCCCCCGTGGTCTAGTGGTTATGATGCCCCCCTAGTAAGGGGGTGATCGCTGGTTCAAATCCGGCCGGGGGAATGATTTGTGCATTTTGCCCCTGCCTTTGTGACGAACCTTTTCCTGGATAGCTTTGGGCAGATTAAGCGTGCTGCGTATTACGACTACTGGGCGTAGTCAAACCTCTGCAAAAAATAATCGCCTAGGGCGAGCGGATGCGCCCAATTAGGAAATTCATGCGGATATCACTTAGGGTCCGGGCATGATCTGTGTAGCCACGTTGCCTCGAGGCAAACTCACCACCATGGATATTTACGTACCATTCCCAAATGCCTCAAAAGAGCCTGAAACGACAACTGCGCAACACGATCATTCGTTATCGACAGTCCAGAGAGGCTGAATTGCCGCCTAGCCCACCGTCAATCAGGACCATTTCAACAGCTTAGAAAATGCTGCTACGGATCAACTTGACTTCGACGAATGCTCGCCCTCTTCAGCTTCATTGATTTCTACGGCCTCGACACCATCAACGGCGTCATCCTCGGGCTCGGGAGCATCCAGACGAATCACCGATTGGGACTTTTTTTGCAATCCATGGAGACCGACGATCCCGAGGATGAAGATTACCAGATGCTTGGAATCATCGAAAACACTCGATATATCTCTGCACGCAAACCATTGGCAAAGTCCCGACACTTCATTGAAGAGGTTCTCAACCATGGGTATGATGACGAAAGGTTCAAGGCCTACTACCAAATGAAACGAGAAGATTTTCATTTCGTCGTCGGTCTGATCGAGACCAACCCGGTGTTCTACAACAACAGTGCTTGTGAACAAGCATCAGTAAGGTATCAGCTGGCTTGTATCCTCTTTCGATTTGGCGCCCAAAGTTCTACTAGTTCATCATTGTCGAAAACGACCGACTTGTTCAGAATCGGTAAGGGCACCCTAACCGTATTCACTCGACGTGTTTGCTATGCTTTATCATCGTTATACGAAGATCAAGTCAAATGGCCAAACCCCAACGAGAGGGAGACTATTGCGAAAAGGGTCAAGGAATCCAGCGCTGGGTTGTTTGAGGGAGTAGTCGGTATGGTCGATGGGACCTTGTTTACCCTCGCCTGGATGCCAAAACTTCAGAAACGGCGACGTAGGGTTAACTCTGCCAGCGCAAAAAGCAGGTAGGTCACTCCATAGAACCTTATCAAGCATTTAATGTTAACGCCTTACCCATGGTATTCAGTACGGCCTTCGGGCAACCATTGTTTGTGATGATCAACGTCTTATAAGACACTTTGATTGCTCGCTACCTGGTTCCCAGCATGATTCAGCTGCTTACAAGGATTTACGGCTGCACCTAGACCCAGACGCATACTTTGGTCCCACCCAATACCTGCTTGCGGATTTAGCATACAGCAATACCATGTCAGTCGTCACTCCCCTCAAGCAGGATCAAGGATACACGGCCCAGAAAGCTGGATTTAACCCTTAGGGTTAGGGTGTATTACCCCCATTGCCAGGCGTTCCAGCAGGGCGAATTCCATGATGACGTTCCGGACGGTGGGCCCCGCCCGCGTAAACCCTCGGGAAGGACTGGGAAGCGGACGACGACGAACAGCGTGCAATTGAGTCGAGCGTCCAGCTGGGAACAGGATCGAGTAATAGTAGGACTCCGTATTTTCCATCACCAATGGCCTCTACAACAATTCCCCTCCCGACACCCCCCTCCCCTACCTCAAGCTTCACATCCCCCGCAGATTTCCTCACTGCCTACTCGACCGGCACCCTCCTCCACTCCTCCTCCGGCCCAACTCCACCGCTACTCCTCACCGACTCCCCCACCGCCCGCTCGCACCCCCTCGACCTCATCGGCATCGCCTCCCCCGACGAACACGATCGCGTCCGTGATCTCTGGCGCTACATCGACCTAAGCCCCGAAGAAACCGCAGAATTAATCCGCTATCCGAGGATGCTAAAAGAATTCTGTGGAACGGGTGCGGCGAACGTCAGTCTCATGGGCGTTGATCGGCAATTCATGCTCGCAGAGGTCGGGTTCGAGGAATGGGCTGGACGGTGTTTTGCGCGGATGAGGGTTGATTCGATATGTGCGCATACCCTCCTCCTAAAACACCAGGGAGAGGGGACGGTGAGGGAACGCGTTTTCACGGTGGAGGATACGCGCGAGGATTGGCGATTCCGTTCGAAGTCTTACGTGGTTTCACACCCCCATATCCGGTCCTACGCCGGTGTTCCCCTCGTGAGTGAGGGTGGATACAATCTCGGTACGTTGGCGACGGTACATACCTCACCA
This sequence comes from Saitoella complicata NRRL Y-17804, assembly GCF_001661265.1. Lineage (NCBI taxonomy): Eukaryota > Fungi > Ascomycota > Saitoellomycetes > Saitoellales > Saitoellaceae > Saitoella > Saitoella complicata. The sequence continues at coordinate 8,266 of NW_017567007.1, forward strand.
CGGATCTGGACAGACCGCGAAAGACGTATCCTGCTAGATCTATCAGCAGCGGTTGTCCGGGAACTCGAACTCGTCGCTGAACGGAGGAGGGCGGAAGAGGGTCGGCGAATGCAAAACTCCATCCGGGCTTTTACGGCGCGGTGGTGGACGTCCTCGCCACTCGATAAGAGGGGGATGGTGAGAGAGGTGTTGGGGCGTGCGGTCGAGGTTGGGGGAGAGTGTTTGGGGTGTGAGGGGATGCTTGCGCTCGATGTGCGGGATGCGTTCGCGGGGGGGCGAGGAGGGAGGGATGAGGGAGGGGTTTGTGGGGAGATTGCGAGGTGGGAGGGGATGGACGGGAGACTACCGCGGGGATCTGAGGTTGATGTACGGTGGGTCCGGGAGTTCGTTGCTGCGCATCCGAATGGGTGTGTACTGGATCGTGAGCCTGCATCGAGTTCGGAGGCGATATGTCCGTTGTTGTCGGTTGATTCGACGTCGGCTATCGTTGTGCCCATCTATGATCACTTATCCGCACCATACGCCCTCCTGGTCGCTTCACTATCCTCTCCAAAACGACATTTCCTCGAAATGGAGGTAGAATACCTCTCAGCCCTCGGCTCAGCCTGTACAGCCGAACTCCTCAAACGGCAAATCGCTGCCGCAGACCACGCAAAAACAGTCTTCATCTCAAACATCTCGCACGAGCTGCGGAGTCCGTTACACGGTGTCCTCGCCTGCGGGGAGTTATTGCGGAAGACTGAGTTGGGCGTCATGCAGCGGCGGTTCGTGGAGACGATGGAGGGTTGTGGGAGGACGTTGATGGAGGTGTTGTCGAGTGTGTTGGATTATAGTAAGATGAGTCGGCGTGAGGAGGGGTCTCCAGCCGCGAAGGGGAGGAATGGGGATGAGAAGGAGGTTAGGGAGGTGGATTTGGCGAGGGCGTGTGAGGAGGTGGTTGATTCATGCCATGCCGCGTTCGAGTTTCAGCAGCAATCGACGGGGTCGTGTATTGATGCTCTCTCGTCCGAGCCGAAGGATATGTTGGATGGGTCTGGGGTGAATGTTCAAGTCGTTTTGGACGTGCAGAGGAGGCTTGAGGGGTGGATCGTACGTACGGCTCACGCGCCCGCTATTCGTCGGTGCTTGATGAATCTACTGGGGAACTCGCTAAAGTATACCCCGAATGAGGAATCACACTGGATTCGGGTTTCGCTGGCGTATGAGGCTGGGTCTGTACGCATGATCGTTGAGGATTCGGGCAAAGGTATGACGCCCGAGTTCGTCCGGGAACGGTTGTTTCGGGCGTTTACGCAGGAGGATTCGTTTCATTCTGGTGTAGGGTTGGGAATGACGATCGTTAAGAATCTTGTTGAGAACTTACTGAGTGGGACGATTGAGGTTGAGTCGGAGTTTGGGCGGGGTACGAAGATTACGATTATGTTCCCGGTGGAAATGGTGAGCTTGAGCCCGAGCCCGAGCCCGAGCGCGCACGGGGTGGTCGTCGACGAAGTGTCGAAGGCACGGATGATGGTTAGAGGGAAGAAGGTGTACATGGATGTAGGGAATCCGGATACGCCGTTTTGCGCCGCCCTGTTCACGGCGTCTGTAAGGACATATTTGGAGGAGTGGTACGGTTCAACGATCGTCCAGGATATAACCCATGCGGACGTTATTGTGGGTGGCGGTCAGTCCGTTCTCACGCGAAAACTACTTGCGGATCCACATTTCCCTTGTACGGAAGGTAAAACCGTGCTTGCGCTCTGCTCGAATGCTGATCTGTTGCATCTCAATGACAACGTTGCCGTGAACGCTCGTATCGTTGATTTCGTGAGTTTACCATGCGGACCCGCAAAATTGGCGAGGAGTTTGGAGTACTGTCTTGCTGTGGACAATCGATCGAAGACGAATGAAGCGCTCATAAGTCCGGTGATCAAGATGGATAACGTTGATATGGTCGCTCCTCCGGTCTCGACGACGGATGAAGTCTTGCCACGCGTGCTTGTCGTTGAGGATAACCCCATCAACGCGATGATTCTGTCGGCGTATTTGAGCAAGCGGGGAATTCTGCACCAGAAGGCTTTCAACGGAGCGCTTGCGGTGGATACAGTCAAGAATGACAGGGAAGGCTTTGATCTGGTGTTGATGGACTTGCAAATGCCTGTCATGGACGGCTTCGAAGCATCTGAGGCGATTCGATCATATGAAGCCGAAGTGTCGGACGAAGGGTATGAGCGGAAGAAGACTCGCATATGTGCGTTGACTGGCTTGGACACTGGCGACGACAGAGAGAAAGCAAGACGGAAAGGAATTGATGATTTCTTGACCAAGCCGGTGAGCCTGGATAAGATGGATCGAGTGATCGAGGATTGGCAGAATCGGCGGGCGAAAGTTGAAGTATTGAACTGAGACGACCATATACGTTTCTGCTGAGAAATGTAATGCCTTGGGTGTTATTTATGATTTGAGCTTGCATGGATGGGACTTTTGGGGGGTTTTCGTGATATGGCGTTAGTTACCCGTTACGGATTTTGATGACATTGGCACTGCGGTACGGTTTGGTAATCGTTCGTTATGAATACAGGTTTTTGACTAAGTTGTTCGAAACTTCCTCGCTGTCCGTCATTCTCAATTGCGGTGTCCTACGTGACCGAGAGGACCCCGAATCTTGCCGACATGCGGTGTCGATATCCATAGGCCGGAAACTCCGCGCTCCAGGGTTCACTGCGGTGTGCAGGTGCGTGCAATCTTGCATACCCTCCCGTAAAAAGACCTCCAAACAACTCCATTGAAGGCCTAGGAAGGCCAGGATAAGCCGAAAATGCATGGGAAGATCATCGCCGACCCCGTCCGAGATCAAGTTATCCACCATTACATCAGGGAGCCGATCTCATCACGCTCAGTAAAATCGCAAATACTTCAGTCCGCACCGTTTACCAAATTGTCAAGAGGTATGAAGACCAGGACACCAGTGAGCGTGCCGGTCATCATACTTGTGGACGCCCGCCTCAAATCAACTAATATCTAGGGGTCGTGAGTAAGGTGGATTCACTGAATGGTATGCAGTATATTCAGTACTTGCACGGCCAAAACCCTACTATCTACCAAGAAGACTGTGCCGAATACATGAACAAAGCCTTCGCTTGCGATCTCAACCATTCCCAGATCATGCGCTACCTCCACAAGATTGGATATACCCGTAAGGTACTGACTGTCTGGGGAGCGCAGCGCAAGGGAATGCTACGGGCAAACCATGCGATTAAAATGGCCTACTACACGCGGGATCATCTTGTCTTCCTCGATGGATCAGCCGTCGATGAGCGCAGCACTCACCGCAAATTTGGCTATGCTCCCGCTGGAAACCGTGCCATGGAAGACCGCACTCTCACTCACTCCAAGTGCTGGAGTGTATTGCTGGCACTCACCTCAACAGGTCTCCGGGCTTTGTGAATCTGTCAGAGGTCTTTCAATGCCGGCCACCGCTTTGTCGAACTCGTCAAAGAGGAACTCCTACCAATCGTAGGGCCTTACCCTGGTCCCAACAGCATTGTTGTACTCTACAATTGTCGTATTCATTACGAGCCAAGGGTTGCTGAACTGCTAGTCGAAAGAGCCGGCTGTCAAATCCATTTCCTACCACGTTACTCCCCAGACCTAAATCCAATCGAGCTTTGTTTCAGTATGATGAAAAGCTGGATGAAGAAGAACAACGAGCATGAGTTTGCTAAGTCAGACCCTGAAGGCTTCATACGCTGCGTTTCCAATCGATTATATCAACTCTCAAACCGACAAATCCTCAACATGTTTACGAACTGCGGTTACGCATTAACCCAGGAACAGCTTACAGCTTATGTCGACAGCAGTCGTGAAAAGGCCTTAATCGTAACTGCTGAGTTGGAGGGACCTGAACCTATCTTTGCAGATGATGATGAATAGTCGAAGTAAGCAATATATGTGTTCTGCCCCAAACGTGAACAGGGCCGTTCCGGAACAGCGCGCACTCGAGACTGGGGCAGCCCAAAGGAGGGAAGGAAGATGGACAGTACGCACATGAAGGAGGCAGTGATGCCGCTATTCGCAAATTTCAAAAGTGCCTTTCCAACAACTTGGGAAATATTCAAACCCATGAGCCAGCACAGGAAGTTCTTAAGGCCCTGAGGGAAGATTTTGTGGGCAAATCCCTGAGTGACAGGAATCGAAGGATGCGCGCACACCAGAAATATCAGCTTGTCGACAGGGATCTCCATCAAAAGAACAATAAAGATGATGGTCCCGCCTGTCTTCCTTTCGCACTTGAGTTGAAAGTTCCTTCAATCGTCATTCAGACACAGTTGCAGTTGCTCCCGCGAGAACAAAGACTTATGGGAGAATTCAGGAGCAGTGGTAGGGAATTCCAAGGAAGGCAGTGGTAGCAGCTTCTTGATGCCTTTGGCGAATGTGCCAAACATTGAGCCCAGAGAGCAAATCACTCCTTCAAACGATCAACATGAGGGAAAGTTCCGAGCAAGTGCAAATCGATTTGATAGATATGCGCGGTTTAGAAGACCATGCGTCTATTCCTGGACGATCTTTCAAATGGAACCTCCAGATGAAGAGATTGCACTGGGTACTGCGGCACGTCAAAACACACAGAACGTCTTCTTTGGTGTAAGCTGCTCTTGCAAAACAGAATGTGTTGCTAACCTCTGTAGCTGCATGAGACATCAGGTTGAATGCTCAGTTTTCTGTCACGGCAACTCCAAGCATACGTGTCAGAACTCAAAAGGTCTGAGGAACGTACAGAGATTTCAATGAAAGGACGTGAAGGTCAAACCCCTGGAACGACAACGAGAAGACGACGATTGACTAAGAGGGGTGCGTCGAAGAAGCAGACGGGTGAAAAGCAAAGTGAAGGTCGCACGGAGGCCAGCGCAGATGTTCATACCTCGACGTAAGTTGCATATTGTTTGATCTCTGTACAATTATGTAGATAATTACTGTCTTTTGGCGTTTCTGGGTTTGATTTTGGGATATATTCCAGGTTGTGGGTGGATTCAACTGCACGGCAAATTTTTAGAGGGAATAAAATACTGAGTTCAACCTCGTGAAGGTTCTCCACCTTATACTTCTTCCCACCTCCTTGGTACTCCTCAAAATTGGCATGTTCCAGTATGGCACTCATATAAGTACTTGCCATTCCGGAACAGCACTCCACTTTGTCATCCATCCAGGCCAGAAGTCTTGCATTGTGATCAGCCATCCCATCTTGATCACTCCATTATCCTTTGTGGGACAGTAGCATTAGCCCTGGTCGACTTCTTTGCAACATTGCCGTTGGCGGCGAAGCACTTAGAAGCGTAATGACCAGGCTTTCCACAGTACATACAAAGGTTGTTCTTCTTTCTGTGATCCCTCTTTTCTGGAGTGATAGTGCGCGAAGAAGAGAGGTCCATAGGGACAGAACAAGGAGTGTGTGACGAGTTGACAGGCGAAGACTTGGACTTGTAGTGGTTCGGCTGACCAGACGAATCAGAGGACTTGTGAGAAGAAGACAAATGTTGAGTACCGGAGTTCTTCTTCTCCATACGGCGTTCTGGGAAACGGTTGTCCTGACGAATAGCGAATTCAATGATATCGTCAAGGGTTTCCAACTGAGCATGGAACTGGGCTGCATCTTTGATCTCGTCCTTCAACCCACGATAATAGTGAGGTGCAAGGGCTTTGGCATCAAAGTCAGTGTAGGGCGCAATCTGGCGAAAGCGAACAGTATAGTCGATGACAGAACCGGTTTGTTTGAGGTTCATGAGCTTGTTGTTGTAGGTGCGCTTCTCATCAGGGTCTCCAAAGGCCTGAGCCAGTTCCTTGCAGAATAGATCGTAGTTCTTGAGCCACTCTGGGCACTTGGATTCGTCCTTACCGATCTCGGGTTGGACCCAATCGAAGGCAGCACCAGTTAACCAGTTGACAGTGGTCAAGATCTTGATACGATCATCTCCATAATGCAAGGGCTGGGTGTTGAAAACCATAGCAGCCTTGGACAAGAAGGACTTGAGAAGCGTCTTATCCTTACCATCGACCTTAGGTTCCTTGACTGTAGTGACAATAGAAGGAGTCGACGTCAACGTAGAGACAGGAGGTGTAGTAGCAGTATCAGTAGACGAAGCGGAAGTCGCAGCAGCAGCCTCCATAGCGAGAAGACGAGTGTGAGCATCAGCTGCTTCAAGGCGAGCAGTCCGAGCAGACGTCTGAGCATCAGCAACCTGAGCATGGAGTTCATGCATCATAGCCGAGAGTTGTTCCATGGTGGGCATAGGCTGAGGTGCCGAGTCCAAACCAGAAGAACCGGAGTGAGAAGCCATATTGATTGATGGCGATAATCGAAAGCGAGTTGTAGATACCAAGTGTCGTAAGTGAACAACAGTCGACCGAAGGTAGAGTTAGCAAACTGTCAGGGACGGGGGTCATGTCTCCTAAACAAGTCACAACACTCGTCGCTGCTGAAATCGAAGGCGTAATCTGACACGAGTCGGGCGGAGTCTATCCAGTGAAGGGGACCGAGACCGAGGGGACGTAACAGTGACGTAAGCGTAAGGCGGAAGGCGTAGACGTAATCACTAGTAAGACCAGGCCCAAACCAAGACTGACGGAACAAGATGTAGACGAAAGTCAAGGGCGGCTTGGGTACGTAACCGAGACTGAGTGTCAACTTGGTGAACTGGGATAACTCGAAGTGGCGAGACGAACGAAGACTCAAGAGGTTGAGGAACCCACAAGAGAGGCGAGGTAGGAAGAGGTCTTGGTTTTCTCAAAGACTCTTGTTGCTAACTAAAGAACTAAGGAAGGGAGGAGGAACCCCCCTTTATATACTAATCCAGACTAGTCGTTCGTTGGGGACCGGCTTCGTTGGGGACCGGCTTCGCTGCCGTGGCGTGCCGTGCCGTGCCGTGACGCCACCAAGCCACCAAGCCAGAACTACGTAAGACTAATATAAGTTAAGACATAAACTTAAGACGTACCTGTAAGACATAAACATAAGACCTAATAATAGGACACATACATGAACGTACATAGACGTTGCATGATCACAGGAAGAGTGTGGGAAACCGGAGGTCATGAAGCCATTCATGACAAGGCCATTGTCAATTTCGTGGCAATATCAATATCAAAGTTGGTGTAGGCAGGCAAATGCTCCCATACAAACCCCAGGAATCCCTCCAGATCGTCTGCTGCTGGTCCCGTAGGAGGGGCGGAGCCTCTCAGGGGGTTCGGGGCTGGGGTGCCTTGACTCAATGGATACTCCATGTCAGCAGACAGCGGAGTAGGAAGCCTTGGAAACCCTGCTGAGCAGGGGCGGGAATCAGGTGTGCTGGCCGGTATATCCGCTCGCTGGAATGCTTCGTGAAAGTCCTTGAAGACTGAGTCTGAAATGGAAGGCCTTTCGATGGTGACTGTAGGACCAGGCTTGACAACAGCAATTGCGCAGCGGTTTTGCTGCATGTAGTTAACACGGTGATGGACTCCGCTGAGAGGGTGAATATAGCAGATGCTTTGATGATGCTTTGAGCACATCCAGCAGGCTTGAAGTGCTCGTAGCGCAGCAATCTTGTCTTTCTTAGCCGGGTCACCCTCAAATCCAGCTTCAATATTCTGAAGATGCGCAACCGTAGCACTCTTAGGGCGTCTAGGCTAAGCAGTTTGAGACTGTTTCCTGACTTGAGAGGAGCGTAGCGGGGCCTGGGAGTCGTCGTCACTTTGGTAGGCCGACTTCGGCAGGGAGTAATGCGAATCAACACTGATGACGGCCTGCCATTCAGGTTTAGGTGATAAGCGCTCGACATTGACAGCTTCGACGAAGGTTTTCCAGTCCAGTTCATGCACCTAAGACGCGCTGTGTCAAGAATTTTGAACACAGCAGTATCTCCCCGCACCCCAGCCATGGCCAACTGCGCATGCGGCGCTCAAGTAACCGCCAAACTTCTCGCATTCCCTTCACACCCAGTATCCCCATTGATCCGATCTGATCCCTATCGCAAACATGTCCTCTTCATCGGTTCCAGTAGGCGCATCAATCCCCTCCAACGCATCTCCCGAAACCGTCAACGAGGGCGACTACCGCCTGCACCACGAAGCTCCTCACTCCACCTCGCACGTTCCCTCTCAGGACCACTCCACCTCTTCTCCTCCCGGCGGCGAAGTCTGGGATGGACCTGGGAAAACAGAGGCAGATGTTGTTCATGAAGCGACGCAGCAGATCGTAAATGAGCAGGAACTCGATGGCGGGGCGGGATCGGGGCCGAAGCCGCCGGTTGAGGGGGAGGTTAGGGATGAGATTGCGAAGGCTGGTACATCCGCTACACAGGGAGAACTTGGGACCCGTGCCTCAAATACCGTTGATGACGGAGATGTCGTTGCGAGGAAGGGTCCCACGTCGGGTGATCTTGCTTCTGGACACTTATCCGAAGTCCCCGCTCAACCGCGAAAGGAAGCCATCAGTGATGTTAAGGTCAAGCCTGTCGAGCAGGATTATTCTGGTGAGCGCCTGGCGGAGACGAAGGCGCAGGGGACTGGTGGTGATGATGTTGCGAAGATCAGTGCGAGCAAGGAGGGAACGCTTGAGGTGAAGGGACGTTAAGTGCTTGACAAAAGCTGAGGATGCGTTTAATCTTATATCCATTATATCTAGGTATACCTTTATTTATGCCATTCATGTGTCTCTGTCCTGTCTCTGGGGTATATTTGATATTGCTTCCACGCGAACCTCCTGACTCTCATCCACCGCCCTTCCAAGCTCGCTCCGATGTCTGAAACCCATCATCATTCAGCGTTGTTCCACACACTCACGCTCCTTCCCTCACACAAGAACTCTCCGTAGCCCTTCTTATCAATTCTGACCTCTTGCTTCACAAGTCCCATCTACAGACCAAACACAAACGATTAGCAAAGGCCATAGCCAAGGGAACGGTCGACATACCATATCAACCCACCTCCCCCCCGCACACCTCTTCCCCACAAACATGCTCCTCCTCGCACCACCCTCAACCGCACTCAGAACCACCGCACATCCAGGCCGATCATGCGTTCCCATTCGGACCCAAGCAAGACTATACCTTCCTCATTAGCACACCGAATCAAAGCGAAACGTAAACCAAGAAAAACAAGTACCTCCCCCCATCCATGAAATAATCCATTTGCCTCCCATAAGCCCACCCCTTCCTCGCCCTCATCAACACCTCCAATCCCTTCACTTTGTCCACCACCTCCGGGCCTTGGGTGATCCCGAACAAATCGCCCCAGAAAACACATGGGAGTCCGTCGTTGCGGAGGAGGAGTATGGCGTATGCGAGGGGTTTGAACCAGGCTGCTATGGGGGTTTCGCAGGCTTGTCCGGGTTGGGTGTCGTGGTTTGCGACTAGAGTCACTGACTGAGTGGGATGGGAGGCGAGAAGGGAGCCGTTGAAGATCCGGCGGAGGTCGAAAGGTTTGGATCGTACGTTCTGTACCCGCCCAGTCGAGATGGTTGAAGCGGGAGTCGATGACGGCGGCGTAGGCGGCAAAGGCAAGTACGACGCCGACGCAGCAGCGAAGTTCGTCAGTAGTGGGATATCAAACAACTTATACCCCGGCGTCATATGCGACAAATACGCCTTCAACAGCCTCACATCTCCATCATAGAACTCTCCCACCGAAATCCACCCGGATGTCGTAGCGGCGACATGCTCCTGGAACTGTCGCATGAAGTCGTAATCGAAATGGCGGACGGCGTCGAAACGCATACCCTGTTCCCCATCGTTAGCTTCGTGCGAGAAACGCGATTCTGCTTCAACGAAACCTTCAGATTTAGTTCTTTTGTGATCCAGCGTCCCCAGGCGAGGAGGTCGGCGTGGACTTCGGGGTGCGTGTGGTCGATGTCGGTAAACTATAGAGCCCTAAGTCAGCGACGTGCACAGAAGATACAGTGCCGAACTAGCGGCTCATACCATGAGGTAATCGTAGTTCCCGAACCTGGCGTCGACGTTCTTTGACCACTGTTTCCCATTCAGGAGGAAGATGCCGTTCTCCTGTGCTCCGTCGTCCCATTCGATACCAGTGAAATGCTGTGGACCCCATTCCATTTGGCTGTACTTCTCGCCGCGACCATCGAACTTCCAACGAACCCAGGCATATGTATCCCGAACATCACCAACCACCTTCAGCCGATTCTCGTCATCGACTTTGACGAGCTTCACACGCTCCTTCTCATCCGCGCCAGTCTTGTGTCCAAGAACTGCGTCAGCGATAATCCCAATCCCCGCTTCCTTCGCTTTCCTGCACATCTCCTCCAGCTGTACTTTCGTTCCCCACTTCGTCCCCACCTGTCCTTTCTGCTCGAACTCCCCGAGATCCCAGAGGTCGTAGACGTCGTATCCATTCGAGTTCTCGTACGCGGCTTTCGTGGGTGGAGGGATCAGCAGCAATGTAACCCCCAACTCCGCCAGAGTAGGCATTAACGACGACAGATGGCTCCAGTGTGGATCATCTGCCGAAGAGCGGGTATGCCATTCAAAGGACTGCAGTAAACACTCGTTCGGTGAAGTTGGAGCTAAGGGATGATCTTCAAGATCCCTCACGTCAGTTGACAAGGTTCATCACCTTATGCGAGATAGCTTACCTTCTTCCCTAAGATCTCTTCGAGTTTTGATGAGTTGGAGGAAGGATTTGAGCATGGGTTGGTTGTATGGTACGCGTGGTTGGGGAAGGGTGCTCGGTCAGGAGACAAGGTTTGGGGAGTGCAGCGGGCCGGGAGGTGTTGCCCGGACACATGTGAATTTGTGAAGGGTCTATGTTTACGTCCAGAAAGATTTAACGTTGACTTTCTGTTTTGAGTATTCATGAATTGGTTTCCTTGCTCCAGCTGCTACGTCGATTGAGATTTCGTCCACTAGCGTCTGGTTCTTTCCCAGGTCTCTCGAGCTCGGGCTCAATTGCAAGTTTGACATCCACCCTCGACATCGACGTGAATCGACGAGGTCGCAAGCATCCAGCACCTCCCTTTCAGTTCTGAAAGGCTCCCGATAGTTTCACCGAGATATTCGCCGAAGTTCTCTTCCCAGGATCGGCAACCAATTCCGCGGATTTTTGGATGATTCTGGGGTCGACTGCGGGGTGCAGCAGCAGCAGCGACCGCAACCGCACCGGCCCGAGAGGGAAGGCGAAGGCCGTTGGTGTTCTCGCGGAATGTATTACGCTGAGATTGCACCGAGAAATCCACCATGACACTCCAGCCGGCTGCTCCACCCATAGCTACTTAACCCTCCTGCAATCCTTTCACCACGTCGACAACGTTGAGCAAGTACGAAGCAAACAAGATGCCGAACGACATGACAACCTCCCTCCAAACGGAGACCACCTTTGATTCGCAGCCCCTCTCGACCCAATCCCCCCTCCACCCCTGGTGGAAATCCGCCATTATCTACCAAATCTATCCCTCCTCCTTCCTCGACACCCGCGGCACCGGCACTGGTACCCTCGCCGGTATCACCTCCAAACTGCCATACCTCAAGTCGCTCGGCGTAGACTGTATCTGGCTTTCCCCAATCTATGAGAGCCCGTTGCATGATAAGGGATACGACATCAGTGATTATCGGAAGATTGATCCGAGGTATGGAAGCATGGAGGTGTGGGGGGAGATGGTTGAAAAGGCGCATGAAATTGGGATTAAGGTCATGATGGATTTGGTTGTTAACCACACCTCCTTCCTTCATGCCTGGTTTAAGGAATCCCGCTCCTCTAAAACGAGCGAGAAGAGGGATTGGTATATCTGGCGTCCACCCCGATACGACGCAGACGGGACTCGTATGCCTCCAAATAACTGGCAAAGCATCTTTCGCGGTCCCGCATGGACATATGACAATTCCACAGGCGAGTATTACCTGCACCTATTCTGCCGCGAACAGCCCGACCTCAACTGGGAAAATCCGGAAGTGAGGAAAGCCGTGTACGCCATGATGCATTTCTGGCTCTCCCGCGGCGTCGACGGATTCCGCATGGACGTCATCAACCTCCTTTCAAAATCGCCTGGACTCCCCGACGCAAAGGTGGTGGATGAGACGAGGTTTGAGCAACCGGCGATGGAGCATTACGTCAACGGACCACGGATTCATGAGTTTTTGAGGGAGATGAGGGGGGAGGTACTATCCAAGTATCCAGAGGCGATCACGGTGGGTGAGACGCCGTTTACGCATGATACGGAGGTGATGAGGAAGTACACCCTCGGCGCCACAGCTGGAGATGCGTATGAGCTGGATATGTGCTTTAACTTTGAGTTGGTCGATCTTGACTGCGCTACGACGGATCCATTTCTGAAACGCGACGTCCCCCTCCCCGACCTAAAGCGCACCATCCAAAAATGGCAATCCCACGGCGGCTGGAACGCACTTTACCTCGAAAACCACGACCAACCACGCTCCGTATCCCGCTTCACCACAGCCGCCACCGGCACCCCCGAACTTCGTGATCTTGCGGCGAAGATGTTGGCGTTGATGGAGTGTACGCTCTCTGGTACCGTGTACATCTACCAAGGCCAGGAATTGGGGATGTATAACGCGCCTGAGGAGTGGGGGATTGAGGAGTATAAGGATGTTGCGACGCAGAATTATCGGAGGGATATGACGTCGAAGGAAGTTCCTGTTGAGGAGATCATGAGGAGGGTGAGAGCGAAAGCTAGGGATCATGCACGGACGCCGATGCAGTGGAACCGCAGTACTTCGCACGCGGGCTTCACTACAGGTGAGCCGTGGATGCGTGTTAACCCCTCGTATTCGGACGGTGTCAATGCGGAAGACGAAGAACAAGACCCCGACAGCGTATTCCATTTCTGGAGGAGAATGATTGAGGTGAGGAAGGAGTACGCGGGGGCCTTGGTTCATGGTAGTTTTACGTTATTGGCGGAGGAGGATGAGAGGGTTTTTGCGTATGTTAGGGAGAGTGGGGAGGGAGAGAGGATGTTGGTTGTAATGAATTGGTCGGGGGAGGATGTTAGGTGGAGTGTGCCGGAGGAGGCCAGGGATGGGGTGGAGGTTGTTGTGGGGAATTACGGGGTTGAGGGGAAGGTGATAGAGGAGGGAGGGGTGGTGAAGTTGAGGGCGTGGGAGGGGAGGGTGGGTAGGTGTTCGCCGAGGCTGAATTGAGCGGGATGTCAGATAGGGTGATTAGAGTTACAACGTTGCTTTGATATGTCATGTATCTCGGAGTAATTCTCGGGGCAATTCTCGAGGCAACGCGGCCCCGGGACGCACTTTCACGCACCACGCCTAGCGCCCGCGGGGGAGTGGAGTATGGACATCGCAGACCCGTTCAAACTCGGGACGTGGATCATGCTCCAAAGGAACAGCAGAAATTCAAATCTCACGTTCTCTAAAGTCGATAAAGTTTGCAATTGATCCAGATCAGGAAAGAGATCCCTCGGAGAACGCGATCTCGGTTGCCACATACGGTATATCACAGGATGCGGTGAAGCTTAAGGTAAGTCAGCGATGAAGTGACAATTGCCGAGAGTTGCGCCGGCGCACTCCACCCCGTACGTCTCACATGGCACGTTCGATACACTCTGGCCTAGGGTTGGCATTTGAATCATGAAACGATGCGGGGTGGGATGGTGTGTCCATGTGAGCGATGACTGAGGTGGAACGGGATGCTGACCACCATCCATGGACAGACATAAATAGACCTTTGATCCGGCCCTTCGTACTCTCTCTCTCTCTCTACAAACAAACACTACTGCACAACCTCGACAACTGCGACATGGGCAAGCTCTACACGTACGGCTGCGCAGCCTTCACCGCCGTCGGCTCCTTCATGTGGGGCTACGACTCTGGTGTCTTCGGTACCACGATTGCCCAACCCTCCTGGAACACATACTACGGGTACCCCACCGGTGCCATCCTCGGTGGTATCATCTCTTCGTACGCGGGTGGTGCTGCGGTTGGGTGTATCCTCGCCACCATGTCCGATCGGATCGGTAGGAGGAGGACGGTGCAGATTGGTGGGTTGACGGCGTTTGTGGGGACATTGTTGATGGCTGCTGCGGTGAATGTGGAGATGTTGTTGGTTGGGCGTGTGATTGCGGGTTTGGCTATTGGGATTTTGTATTCGTCCATCCCACTTTACCAATCCGAGATTGCGCCGCCGACGAAAAGAGGGTTCGTGGTGGGGTTGCACACGCTTTTCATTTCGACTGGGTTCGCATTGGCGAATTGGATTGGGTACGCGTCGTATTGGTCTGGGAATGACTTTCAATTTCGGTTCCCGATGTCGTTTCAGTGTTTGCCTGCGCTCATCTTGACGATTGGGATGCAATTCCTGCCGGAGTCGCCGAGATGGCTGATCGAGCAAGGTCGCTACGAGGAGGCCTACACCGTCACCAAGCGTCTCCATTACACCGACACGCAAGACGAGACATTCTTCGAACAAGAATTCCACCAGATGAAAGAACAAATCACGTATGAAAAACAAGAAGAAGTAACCTCAACCCTCGAACTCTTCCGTCGCCCCTCCTACCGCAAACGCATCCTCCTCGCAATCTTCATCCAGGTCGGAACACAGGCCTGCGGAACGAACGTCGTAAACTACTACCAAACCAAAATCTACGAATCCGTCGGAATCAAGGGCTCCACCGTCCTCCTCCTCGCCGCACTCTATGGTATGGTGGGTCCCCTCTCCACCCTCGTCTCCACCAACTTCATCGACCGTTGGGGCCGCGTGAAGGCAACATTCTGGTCCCTCATCTTCCTCGGTATCGATTTCATCTTCCTCGCCGCCCTTATCGCAACCTACTCCAACAAAGCTGGCGCCGGCGCGGCAATCGCTTTCCTCTTCCTCTTCTCCATCATCTACTCACTCGGGTTCAACGCCGTCTGGGCCGTCTACACAACCGAGCTCTTCCCCATGGCTCTCCGTGCCCGCGGAGGCGCAATCGCGACATTCTTCTCCTTCGTAACACAAATCATCTTCTCGCAGGCTTCGCCAACCGCGTTCGAGAATTTGGGGTGGAAGTATTATATCGTGTTTATTGTGTTGGATTTCGTGTTTGCGGGGATGGTGTTGATGTTTTGTGTTGAGACGAAGGGGAAGACGCTTGAGGAGATTAATGAGTTGTTTGGGGAGAGGGTTGTGGTGAGGATGGATGAGAGGGGGGAGGTGGAGATGGAGAGGGGTGTTATTAGTCCGGTTGATGGAGATGAGAAAGTCAAGATGGGTGGGCATATTGAGGATGTTGATGGTGAGTCGAGGTAGCTGTTTGATGAGAGCCGAGAACACAGTGATACCCTTTACTGAGATTTAATGTATGCGTACACCTGGCCTGTGTATCGGACAGTTATGTAAAGATCCTTCGCAGCAGTCTCCAGTTGCGTTTTGCAGACCAGCTGCTCGGTGCCGGCCGTGGGACGTGCCGTGCCACCTGATTTCGCAGGGTAGTCCTCAGCTTGAACGACTGCGAGTCAACGTCAACCGCACTCAAAACACTGCTCCATCGATTACCTCTGCTATCTTCTTGGTCTTTCTGCTTGCTCGCCTTGTCTTCTCACTGCTCCCTAACCCAGCATTCACCCCCGCCATGCCCTTCCCCGAAGCCAGGGCCATCCCCCGCACCATCAGCACCTTCCAAAGCGTCCTCCTCACATGCTACCACATCGCCGTGTTCCAGCTCTGGACGATCGCCTTCATGTTCACCCTCGGTCCCGAAGGTTGGAGCGCGTTTCCCCTTGCCGTGAAGGTCGCGTATTTGGTCCCTTATGTCGTTACGGGGATATTTGGGTGGGGAGGACCAGCATACATCGCGTACTTTCTACTTCTGAAGCGTCTTTCAACGGATTACTGATGGAATATGTACAGTGTTATGCCGCAACACAACATCGGCCTCTCGGACCCCATCCGGACCCCGACTGAGTGCGTCATCCGATTACTTCTCCTCTGGGCGTACTGGACACTCGTTCACCTGCTTTGGGCTGCGGCATTTCTTCTCGCGTTCGTGGCGGATGACAACAGTATCTGGCAGGAGCAGAGATACTGGGGGGGAATTAGTCTCATCGTGGTTGTGAGGACCGCGTTTTTGATGCCGATGGTGATTACGGGTTGTTCAGGTGGATGGGGTTGGCCGAACAAGCAGAACATGCGGTTTGGCCTCTTTCTCTACAAGGTTGGCCGATGTATGCTGACATATGCGATAGCTTGGCGTATCCCAACCTCTACCCAGCTCCACGCACACAGATCTCAACAGGCACAGCAGAGCTTCGCACGGTCACAATCCACGACATCCCCTCCCGCACAACCTCCCTCCCTCGTCAAGCTATATCCAGTCTCCCAACAACCTCTCGCCAACCCTTCAACACGACTTGTCCAGTTTGCTTCGATGATCCGGGATCCAG
Organism: Saitoella complicata NRRL Y-17804; assembly: GCF_001661265.1. NCBI lineage: Eukaryota > Fungi > Ascomycota > Saitoellomycetes > Saitoellales > Saitoellaceae > Saitoella > Saitoella complicata. The sequence continues at coordinate 24,627 of NW_017567007.1, forward strand.
AGATGGGATGGACTTTCTCGTTACGGAATGTAACCATCAGATGTATGTCTTCGCTTGCAGTATGACGTTGAATGTAAGTCAACTAATCAGCACCGGGGACAGATGCGAAGAGTGTGTTGATCTCCTCTTTGCCGTGGATCTCCAGGGTCAGTGTCCAGTTTGTCGGCATTCAGTGCATAGAGATGAGCTACTTGATTATGCTCCGCCGGTGACTGCAGGTGATGAATCATCTACCGAATTGCAGAGCATTGGAGTGACAGAACGTCCTTCAGTTCCTTCCCCTGATGAGCCAAACTTATTCACGGCTTTGCCTGAAGGGCGCGACAGTGAGCCTACGCAAGAAGACATTCGGGTCACAGAAAAGAATGAAGAGAACGATTGCTGGTGCATCGGGTGCAAAGTCCATCTTTCCAAACTGAAACTAGGCGAAGCATTTGACGTGCTAATCGAAAAAGGCATTCGTGAGAATCTGTACATCACCTTGTTAGCCCATTTTATACAGGCCATTAACGTGGTGTATGTACAGATGCAACGACTGTGAAGACTACGTGCCCGACGAAGAACCAGCAACCTTCGCATGGTTTCTGTTGATGCGTGCTTCGAAAGATATGGTCGAGCCAGAACAAAACACAATGAGTAGGAGAAAGAGGCGGCAAGCATTACAGAACCTTTGATGAACACTACAAGAATGGACTTTCACAGGTATTGACTATTAACGAATTTGGAATTCGGAACCCTTTAACGTATGCTAAACCCAATGTTTCCTTCCTTTCCTTTTGCAAAAGATAATAACTTATAAAAGACGCAAGCAAAAGCGCAATTGCAATGTGATCAAACGAAAGGTAACCACCTAGTATATCTTTCATCCCCAATCAATCTCAAACTTTCTCTGTTCTCATGTAGAAACTTCTCCGTCATCGTAGGCTTCGCCACGTCCGGCGACTTCTTCCATGACGTCTTCGACGCCCCAACTACTGAGCTCCTCGCCTTCGCCACGGCCGATTTCGCCTTCGCCGTGTGCTTCTCTCCAGATTCGCTGGAAGTAGATTCTTAGCGTCCGCAATCCTCTCAAGTATCCCTGATCGCAGCTGTCAGGGTGCTGAGGCGGGTACCGTGCATTCTCCGGCAATCCATCCTCAAGTGCGAAGCTCTGGGCGAAATCAACGATCTTGATCGTGATCTCTTTCGGCTGGACAGGCTCCTCCTTCCCCTGGCTCGCTTCAGCAGCAGCCTCGACAGCTTCGCCATCATACAACAACAACAAACTCGAAGCATAAAACCTATACCCCTTAAGCTGTCTAATAATCCCCTCCAACGTCGTCAACTTGCGGAGAATAACAGGGATATGCTGAACGAGGATCTTATTCCCATCACTTAAGAACCTCCGTAACGCATTCTGGAACTCTGCACCGGCTTTGAGGTCGCGGCCGTAGTATTTGTCTTGGAAGATGTAGATCTGGGTCGCGACGTTCCAGACCTGCATTCCGCAGACACGGACACCGAGTTGACGAGAGGTGGTCATCGCGCATTTTCGGCTCTGCGACATCTTCTTCTTGTCAGTCGCGTCGATTCCATACTGTCGTGTTCCCATCTTGAGGTCCAGTACACAGGGTTTCTTCATCCCGCTCGTCAAATCCTCCATCAGGATGAAGCGTTCCGTGCGTTCCTCCGGTTGCTCAATCCTCATCGCACCAGCCTTCGTCGGACTCGAAGCATTAGCCTGCGCAGCCTTCGCCGCAGCAAGTGCCGCTTTCGCTTGTCGCGCCTGTGCGATCTCGTAACACCTCTGACTCCAATTCAACCTCGCCTGCACGAAATCCTTATTCGTACCCTTCGCGGTTCCAACATTCCTATCGACCGTTTGACTCCCCAACGGAACATCCACACTCCCCTCGATTGGACTCCTGACGGGGGGCGTCATGGATCCAGTGATGGTATCACCTAGATCATCCATATCGAAGACACCGCCATGTCCATCGCCTTCCTCCCGCGCAGGCGTATCCTCCCGATCATCACCACTCGAATACCGCCTCTGCTTCCTCTTCTCCTTCGGCGCCTCCCCACCCTCCACCATCGTATCAGGCGTCATCGCGAGCCCGTGCGCGACACCCATCACCAAACCCCGATCATCAAGACTCGTACTCGGCCGAACCACCTTTGGCTCGGCTTCTTCGACGATGGTCTCACGGATTCGGGGGCGGGATACCCCACGCTTTTTGCGGCGTTCGCTGTGTCCATGAACACTGCCTCTACCACCATCTCTGGTCCCAGGCTCGCGTGGAGCAAAAACCTCCCGTAAAACCTGTTCCTGTAATTTACGGTTCACGGTCGTCGCGCCCCAACTCCCATACTTCTTCGGCTTCGGCGCCTGAAGCGCAGCAGTCCCCATAGACGCCGTAGAAGTAGCACTCGAGGGTGTAACCGGACTCTGCGAACTATTCTGCCTCGTATTCGGCGGCGCACTCGGCGGATGCAACAACCACTCCGGAATAATATGCCGATTTCTCTCAACACTAACCTCCGGAAACCTCGGCTTCACCTCTTCTTCCTCCTCTTCCGACTCGGGTTTCAGGGGGTTGGCCCGATGCGTGACATTTAGCACCCCGATGTATTTGGGCAGGAAGGGGAGGAGTTCGCGGTGGTGGTTTTCGACGGCTTCGTAGAATTCGTTTTCGCGTCTTGCGAGGGGTTTGCAGACGGCTTTTTTGGAGAAGCGGAATATTGCGGTGTGGCCGCCGACTTGGTGTTTATACGGTTTCAACATCACCGATTGCGGGATCGCCGGTGGTGTCGGCTCGGGTTGTGGGGGAGCTTGTGTCGCAGCACTCGTCAAGGTCGTGGTCGGCGACGGATCCAAGGGCGAAGTGGAAGGAGGTAACGAGATGGGTGGTGCTTGCGCATGCGGTGCAGGAGGCAAGATCGCAGAAGCAGGCATAGAAGACGGCGGCGTGGGCGGTGATATATGCGGTACATACACCGCCTCCGTCGTCAACTCCAGTCCGCCACCCAACTCAATTGCCCGCTCCTCTCCATCATCTTCCATATCCATGCCCACACTCACATCCTTACTCTTACTCTTACTCTTGCTCGCGTGCACCCTAACCCCCTCCCGATCGTCCAACTGCAACTTTCTCTCGATCTCGGCGGCGACATTAATGATTTGAGGTTCGATGTGGGTGTCGTCGACAGCGATTTCGTCGATTGCGTCACCGAAGATTCCGGCACCGGCTTTCACGTCCGCTTTGGAGCCTTTGAAGAGTTTAAGACTTTGGGATGCTTTTCGGGCTTTTTTGTCCGTTTTGGTGGGGTCGGGGGTTTCGACAACTGACATGCCGCGTTCCTTCTCCCCGTGGCCAATTTTACCATCCTCGGCGTCGGAGGACACGAGCGTCGCGTCCTCATCCAATAAAACCTCTGCGTGCAGAACACCGCCGCTACTAGAATCCTTGAAGAGACGAAGTGACTGCGTCGATTTCCGTGACGACTTTTCGGTCGAGACGGAGGACATCATCGCCGTCGGCTCTTCCAAAAGCTGTGACGCCTTTCGTGATGTTGCTGGAGGGAAAAACGGCGAGTTACTTCGTGGTCCACCGGCGGCGATTGGTGGTGACGGAAAGGGGTGGTTTGGCGACATGGAGGTGACATCGCGGGGCGAGACGAGCGGCGGACTCCGCGTAAACCCTCTATGCGTCTGCGTCACACTCTCTCTCGTCACTGTCGCAGTCGACGTAGTAGATGTCGACGTCGCGCTATGGGTGTCGGAGTTGATATGTTGTTCATCGTGTTGGTGCTCACTTACGGATCCTCCCATGCATGCGTCCCAATTCCAATTATGCCAGTCGCTGTATGCTTGTGTTTCTTGAAAAGGATCCGGGTATATGCTCGTGATACCTTCGTCGTGGTTATGGTGTAGTGTTTGCAGGTGGTGCATCGCTCCAGGCGTAGAATTGAGGCGTGCATTGCGCGTAGGAGGGTTGGCGGTGCAACGACTCAAGTACCAACTTTAGGCGAGGCATTATTATATGGCTCAGAGGGATTGAAGGGACGGGGAGCTGCGTTGGAGTGAGGGCATATGAGCGTTTATTTTGGAGATGATTCTCGTGGGGGGGAGGGTTGGGCCATGGGACTACATTCCGTATGCATTGCAGGCGGACGTACGTAGAGTACCCGGGCTCGTACTCACCACCAGTCAATCCGTCGTTGGGACAAAGAAATCCACCGCCATAGATCAGTCAAGAGTGATAAGCACGTTCCATGTCCCGTCGCACCTCCGCAACAGCCCACATCACCCCAATCCTCTCCGTCGAATCTTTCCGCCTCGCCCAAGCAAACTCCATAAAACGCCGATTCGAAGCCAACAACGACGGCGATGACTCCGGCACCAACTTACGCCGCTCAAAACGCTCGAAGCGCCCCGTAGCTGGTGGAAGCGGTAGGAGGAGGGAAGTGGACAATCTACGAATCGAAATGCGTGATGCACCAGTCGAGTTTCCGCACGACAAAGACGAAGAAGAACCCCCACTCCCACCGCCAAGCGAGGAAACAAAGCGCCTCAGACTCTACCTAGCCGAAACCAAGCTCCCCTTCCACACCTGGGACAACGATGTCAACCGCGGCGGCGACTTCATCCCCGCCTACCTCCAAAAAGATCCCACCAACCCCGCTCCCCTCCGGCACGAAGACCTCTCCCGCCGTCTCCCGCTACCCATCGGCGACGGCGCATGGCAAGCGAGATTAGTCCACAACCCGAAAGAATTCGAGTTACATATCAAAACCACGGGATGGATGAAGTTGGGGGTGTACCCGACTGCGCAGCTATTTAACCAGCATTGGCTCAAGTTGTTGCATTTACTCGTGAAGGAGGGATGGGTCGAGTTGGATGCGCATTTGGTCGGTACGGTACATCCCGCCCAATCCGCCGCCGAACACGCTGCGCTTGTCGAGGGTGGTCCCCAGGCCCCGCTTCGTCCAAAACATATCTCGGGAAACCTCTATATCAACATCATCCTTTGCGGCCCCGCGATCGTTGACGCCATGCCGGGGGACGGATGGGTTCAGCCGAGTAATCTGGGGAGTGTGGGGTTTGCGATGCGCCAGCTTCTCGAATACGCACTCAAACAGGGAACCCTAATCTACGGCCCCGAAAACGACGCATACTTCCGCTCCACCCGAACATATTACGGCCCGGAAGACGAACTCGGCACAGACCTCGCCGCACTCCTCGAAGGCCTGCGTCCACCCCTCGACGCCCCCGAAATGGAACCTCTGAACGACATCATCCGCACAACCCTCTTTCCCTTTCAGAGAAAAGCATTGAAGTGGATGTACGACAAGGAAACTGGCGACAGGAAAGAGGATGTTTTGCATCCGCTTTGGAGGCCGATTGTGGGGGCTGAGGGCGCGAGGGAGTGTGCGATGGAGAGGATGCGGAAGAGGTTTGCGAAGGTTGGGGTGGACGTTGAGCTTGATGAGAAGACGGAGGAGGCCGGGAGGAGAGTAAACGGAGAGAAGGAGAAGGAGAAGGAGAACGTGGGGGTCAATGAAGAGGGAGAGGATGATGTGGTTGAGGTCAAGGAGGAGGAGGAGGAGGAGAAGAAGGTGATTCACATGAACGAACTAAGCGGAACTCTAACCTACACCCGCTTCACCGCCCCAAAATCGGAACCAGGCGGCCTCCTCGCCGACGAAATGGGCCTCGGAAAAACAGTCGAAGTACTCTCCCTCATCGCCTCCCACCCCTACTCCTTCTCCGCTCCCGATCCCTCCCGTTCATGGACACTGATTAATGAAATTAAGGCGGTGGAGGATCGACCGGTTGCGGTGGGTGCCACACTCATCGTCTGTCCCGCCGCGATTTTGGGACAGTGGTATGATGAGACGGTCAAACATGCGCCTGGATTAGTGGCGAGGATGTATGAGGATCAGCGGCAGAGTTGGAAGTTGTTGAGTACGAGTGTTGATGCGAGGGGGTTTGCTCGTGCTGCATTCAGTGATTGTGATATTGTGTTTGTCACGTATGAGACGATTACGAGGGAATTGGCTAATTCGAATCGAGCGTCGAAGAGTCCGTTGTTGTGGGTGCATTGGTGGAGGGTGGTTATTGATGAGGCACAGATGGTCGCACAATCGAATTCTGCTGCAGCGATCATGGCGAATGAGTTATGGCGACGGAATGGGTGGACGGTTACTGGAACTCCCTTCTCCACGGGGGTGAGCGACTTAGAGGGGTTATTGACTTTTTTGGATCATGACCCTTTTGCGAATCCTCAGGCGTTTCAGATGGTTGTTGAGGGATATCGGATGCGGAAGGAAACGGACAAGTTAAGGGGTTTGATGCCGAAGTTTATTTGGAGGCATGCGAAGGCGCATGTGAAGCACGAAATGAACGCGACGGAAACGAGGGATGAGACCCTTGAACTGGAGTTTACACGGATCGAAAAAGTCATCTATAACCAGCACGCGAAGAAGTTGAGGGATGCGCTCGTGAGGAGGATCCCGAGACGGGGTCATTTTCATCTGGATAGGGGGACCATGGGGGATTTGTTGAAGTTGAGGCAGATCTGTGATCATCCGCAGGTTGTTGGGGGAAACATGCCCGAAACACGAATGACGTTTGAGGCGATGTTGGATGGACTCATTAAGGAACAGGAGAAGCACCAGTATGGGTTGGAGGATATTTATGTGCAGGATGTGACTGTATTGGCGTATGGAATCCACCACCGTACTGAAGTGTTGGCGAAGAAGGAGAAGTGGGAGGGCGGGAAGGCAAACATTGGGGTTAATGAGTTGAAGGGGCATTTGGAAAGGGTCCCGAGAATTTGTGATGAGAATGTTGCCAAGCTGAAGCAGGCGTATGGTAAAGCGGTTGCTGCTGAGAGAGTCAATGGTGATGGAAACGATGCTGACGAGCAGAGACACGCGAAAAGAATATTACTGTGGCAGAAGCAGAAGTTTTATGCGTTCGAGTACTTGTGCCTCTTTACCCAGGATCAAGAGGCGCTGGCGACGTTTCAGGACGCAAGGCAGGAGGCTGAAGACGCCATCACGGGCAAACTGGACGGAAACGAAATTCACGACGCATTTTATGAATACAAAGACGGTGCAGTTATCGAGGATGACGCACAAGCTGAGGCTGCTGCTCAGGAACGCGGTCTGCGTCGTCGTGTTGGACAGGATGGTCAGGAGATGCAGCGTATGCGACGGAGGGAACGGATCAAGATAATTAAGGAGGATTTGCCGGTTTTGGAGGCGAACGTGAAGGAGTGTTCGACAGTGTTGCAGGGTGTAACGAGTGAGTTGAGGTTCTTGCGAAGTCAGCGGGCGAATCACTTGAAGAGGGTTGGTAGAGGCGCAGAGTTGGTCGAGGCAGCGATGCCGGGGCTTGAGGAGGAGAACAAGAAAGAGGAACAACAGACGGCTGAGACGCAAGATGATGATATTTGTATCATCTGTCAGGAAGAACTCGGCGAAGCTATCGAGATTGCTGCGACGCCCTGTGCGCATCGGTTCTGTTCGGATTGTATCGTGGGGTATTTCAAGCACATTCAGCGGGATATGAGGGACGAGAATGCGCGAGCGCCTTGTCCTGTTTGTCGACTCATGGTTGATGTGAAGCAGCTTGTTATCATTGATATGGACTCGAGTCCCGAGGATGCGGCTACCAGTTCCCTCATTGATCAGATTCAGGGCGATTTTGGGACCAAGATCTCGGCTTTGGTCTATGACATCAAGTCACGCATTGCGAAAGATCCCACGACAAAGGCTGTCGTGTTTTCCGCATTCAAGAAGATGCACAAGTTTATCCAATCTGCACTTCTCCAGAACGAGATCAGTGCCGTGAATTTTGCGCAGGATCGGTCGAAGGCGTTGCAGGCTATCAAGGAGAACGACGACGTCAACATGATCTTGGTTCCGATGAAGAACAAAGAGGGAGCGGCAGGGTTGACGTTGACAATGTGTAATGTCTGTTACCTCGTTGAACCCTCATTGAACCCTGGATTGGAGGACCAGGCGGTGGATCGGATCAACAGAATCGGACAGACACGCCCGACCACGACCATCCGCCTGGTGCTGAAGAACACCGTCGAGCCAAAGATCGTGGCACTTACCAAACGCAAACGCGAAGGTTCCCGCGTAGCGGCGGAACAGGCCGAGCAAGACCCTGACGTCGTTGTCACGCACGAGAACGGCGAACAGCGGGCGGCGCATTCGGCTCCCACACTCGACCAGGAAGCGATTGTTGCGAAGGAGATGTTAGCGCTGTTTGATATCGAGATTCCAGAGGGGCAGAAGCTGGATGATGTTATTCATGTCGATGCGGTACCTCGCCGGAGGGGGAGGGGAGAGAGGAGGAGGAGGTAGACCGGAGTTGCTCTTGTCATTGCTATGCCCTTGCTATAACTATACATAGCCGTAGATACTATTCATATTCCTAACGAAACACATGTACCCAACGGCTACCCGCTTATCGGTGCGCACCGACCCGGGGGCTGGAGAACTGTCTCCGCACTGCAGCGGCAAAACTAGCCTCCGCGGAGCCCCAAACCCAAAGAACCCTGAGTAATGAATGCGCAGCTGGGCATCGATGAACCCGGGCCATCTCGTGCGTCGTACGATTCGACGACGTATACGCGAGGCTTCCTTCATAAACAACACCGATGGCCGGATCAGCTTCTGGGAAATCAAATGCGAAACAGGCTGCCGTGATAAGGTCGTCGAGAGGACCGAGGAGTCGCGCGAGAGCGGCATGTCTGAATTGTCGAGAGAGGCATAGTAAGTGCGATGAGCAGCGGCCGGAGTGTCTGAATTGTAGGCGGTTTGGGGAGCAGTGTCGGTATGAGGAGAGGAATGTGTTCATTATGGAAGCGTACAATGCGACGCTGGCGAAGGATCAGTCGATACCGAGAACATTGGCTAGGAGACATACGATGCCCGGTGGAGGTGTGATCCAGCGTGATCTGGTCTTCCAAGATGAGACGTCGTCGATATCTTCCGAATATCGCGTCCTAGCAAACTCTCCTCCGCCACCAACACCACAATTTCCATCGCCTGCACCACTTACAATTCAGCACGAATCAGTCGAATCACCCATCCACGCACCCTCTACCGAAGACTACATCAGGCGCCACTCCTTCTCCCCAAACACCCTCCCCCTAACCTCCCCCTCCATCGCCTCCATCGCAAGTCCCGCGGTCTCAGTCCACCAACCACCACCTCAACCCATCACAGACCCGACCGACACCTTCTTCTTCCGACGCTTCGTGGAGATCATCGCCGTTTGGTTCGACCTTTTCGATCGCGAGAAACATTTCGCGTTGGTGTTGCCGCATATCGCACTTGCGACGCCGGTGGTGATGAAAGCCGCTCTCGCATGTGCTGCGAGACAACATTCTCTCGTGACGGGGTACCCAACCGATCGTGCGCTAGAGTACTACAACGCCGCGATCCACCTCCTTCTCCCTATCCTCGCCTCCCCGACCCTCTCTTCTGACCCTGCGATTCTCGCCGCATGCCTGCTCCTCGGCCACTTCGAAATGATCGGTGAACGCTCCTCAGACTGGCAGTCCCACCTCTCCGGATCTCGTGGTCTTATCGTCAGCCATGGTTGGGATGGATCGAGTGGTGGGTTGGCACAGGCTTCGTTTTGGATTTATGCCAGGATGGATACGTGGGCTGCTATTGCGAGTGGGACGAGAATCAGGCATCCGTCACATCTATGGAGTCCGCCGCAGATGGGAACGGGAAAATTTGGGGATTGGGCGAATCGCATTACGTATATTTTGGGGAAGGTGCACGAGTATCATGTTGAGGCACGAGAGGGGAGGGAAGATGTTTCGAAGTGGAGGGAGTTACGGAGCGAGCTCGATCGTTGGAATAGGAGTCGTCCGGTTGTAGCTGAGCCGCTCAGCGTGTTTACGAACACCGCCGACTCCATGACCGATGAATCAGGAGGTGGACAGTGTGTGTTTGAGGTGAGCACATGGTATGCTGACTCTGCCGTCGCCTCCGCGATGCAGATGTACGATACCGCCAAGATCATCCTCTTCTGCGCACACCCGCTCTCCAACTCCTCCTCTGCTTTATCTCCGGGGGCTGGGGCTACTTCACGCTACGACCTCTTCCTAACCCACCCTTCAATCCCCCACGAAGCTCTCCGCGCAGCCCAGAGCATCGCCGACAACTCTATCCGCAACGATGGGCACATAGCCTGGGTTAACGCAACTGTCTCCCTTTTCATCTCCGGTAGACTCCTTCAAAGCGCAGCTCAGAGAAAGGCGTTGGTGAAGGTGTTAGAGGATGTGAGGAGTGAGACGGGGTGGTATGTCAAGGAGAGAATGGAGTGGTTGGTTAGGGAGTGGGGATGGGAGGGGGCTGCGTGGAGGGACATGGGGGAGGGGGAGTTGGAGGAGTTGGCGGGGAGGAGGGTGGATTCTGGGGGTGTTGAAAGGGCGTTGGTGAGGATGTTTGAGGGTGGGGTTGCAGGTGGAGAGTATTGAGTTGAGTGAAGTAAGGGGAGAGCGAACGTTATGTGTTGTGAGGTACTGGAGTTTATCTGGGATTATCGGGATATTGGAGTTTCATTAACAATGTATTGAACTTAGTAGGTAGCATGGATATAGGGACTTGACCAGTCATATTGACGGACATTGAAGTACTTTGAACCTGGAAACATATGTAATACCCGTTTCCTCGATGCTTGAGTTCCTGTGAAGCTTTTTGCTCTGGAAACATCCCGTCAAATGTATTGACCAAACGGGTACGGCATGAATCTTGCAAAAACATCAACCCTCCCCCGTGGTCTAGTGGTTATGATGCCCCCCTAGTAAGGGGGTGATCGCTGGTTCAAATCCGGCCGGGGGAATTCCCTTTTGCCCATTTAGCTCAAAACCTTCTCGCTATCTGATCCCTTCTGTCTCCAGAACGACAGACAACATGCCGCCCTCCAATTGACCTCACACTTTTTCTCTCGGTTGAAGATCCGAGGTCAGGGCGCGCCGATTGCGCACCCCAGTACCAGCTCCCCGGCCGCGGAACAATGCTATCCCGATCTCCCTCCGTTCGTTCGTCAGAGGCTCTCGGCCCATGCCAATCGGGTTGGTCTCACGAACCCTCCCCAACGGCAATCGCAGCCTCAACGTCTTGAAAACGGAACCCTGAGCTCATACCGGTCCTACGGAAGGCGCCAATCGCGCATCGCCGTCCAAGTCACATTCGTACGAATCGACTCATCTCGACTCTCCCTGCTGATCAAGGCTGGGTCGCTCCAATCGAATTTATGCCTCACTCGTGATGCGGGGGTGCGGAGAGGCGGAGTCCGGAGTCGTGCGTCGTACGTCGTACGCCCAGAGGTTACTAGCGACATGTGATGCGTGGGAGAAGCGGGGTATCTCCAATTGCTGAGTAAGCTGCTGCTGTGATGCTGCGTACGACCTCGGTGGTTATATAAATCACCGGATCCCTCCTCCTCTCGCTCTCGTTCCCCAGATCCTCGAGTACTTCCTCTTCGATCAATCACCCAACCTTCCGCTCAGATCAACTACATACAAACATCTACAATGGCCGTTGACTCCATCGACGTTCAGCTCCCCTCCGGCAAGTCCTACAAGCAGCCCATCGGTCTCTTCGTCAACAACGAATACATTCTCCCCAAGGCCGGCAAGAAGTTCGAGACCATCAACCCCTCCACCGGAAAGCCTATCTGCGAAGTCTACGAAGCCAAGGAGGAAGATGTCGACGTCGCCGTCGAAGCCGCCGTCAAGGCCTTCAAGTTCGGTTCCGAGTACCGCAGCCTCACCTCTCAGGCCCGCGGAAAGCTCCTCACCAAGCTCGCTGACTTGATGGAGCGTGACGTTGAGGTTCTGGCTACAATTGAGTCCCTCGACAATGGAAAGTCAATCTCGATGGCGAGGATGGATGTTCAGTTGTCGGCGAACTGCATTAGGTACTATGGTGGCTGGTGCGACAAGATCCACGGAAAGACGATGGAGGTTGAGAATTCGAGGTTTATGTACACCCGTCACGAGCCCGTCGGTGTCTGTGGACAGATCATCCCCTGGAACTTCCCTCTCTTGATGTGGTCGTGGAAGATCGGACCTGCTATCGCCTGTGGTAACGTCGTTGTCCTGAAGACTGCCGAGCAGACTCCCCTCTCCGCCCTCAAGGCTTGCGAGTTGGTCAAGGAGGCTGGGTTCCCCGCTGGTGTCATCAACGTTCTTTCCGGCTTTGGTAAGATCGCCGGAGACGCCCTCGCCCGCCATGACAAGGTCGACAAGGTCGCCTTCACCGGCTCCACCGTCGTCGGTCGTGCAATCATGAAGGCCTCCGCCGAATCCAACCTCAAGAAGGTCACCCTCGAACTCGGCGGCAAGTCTCCCAACATCATCTTTAACGACGCCGACATCGATCAAGCCGTCAAGTGGTCCAACTTTGGTATCTACTACAACCACGGCCAATGCTGCTGTGCCGGATCCCGAATCTACGTCCAAGAGGGTATCTACGACAAGTTCGTCCAGAAGTTCATCGAGACTGCGAAGGCTACTGTTGTCGGTGACCCATTCAAGGAGGACACCTTCCAGGGTCCTCAGGTTTCTCAGTTGCAGTTCGACCGTATCATGGGCTACATCCGCGCCGGACGCGACGAGGGTGCGAAGATCGAGATCGGAGGTGAGAGGCACGGTGAGGAGGGCTACTTCATCCAACCCACCGTCATCACCAACGTCAACCAGAAGATGAAGATCATGCAAGAAGAGATCTTCGGTCCCGTTGTTGCTATCGCCAAGTTCACCGATATCGAGGACGTCATCGAGAAGGCACACGACACAACTTACGGTTTGGCTGCGGCTGTCTTTACGACCAACTTGAAGACTGCGATTCAGGTCTCGAACAGGCTTGAGGCTGGTACCGTTTGGGTTAACTCGTATAACACCATTCACCACCAGTTGCCGTTTGGTGGCTTCAAGCAATCTGGTATTGGACGCGAGTTGGGCAAGTACGCCTTGCACGAGTACACTCACGTCAAGGGTGTTCACTTGAACTTGGAGATGCCGGCACCTATCTATTAAGGAAGGAGTCCTGTCGTCGAAGAGTGGTGAGGATTGTATGATTAGGACGGGTTTGTGTTTTGTTTGACTAGGGAGATATGTGTTGGCTTTGAGAGTCTGTCACTCCGGTAGTACCGTGTTCTTGGTTCGCAGTCGTTTTCGATGATACCACAATATATCACATTCATATGGATCAATTCTCTCGTCGTATACACTCCATCCTCCTCTGTAAGACGTATTGTAGGCCATGATGATGGAATGCAAGTGATAGGCAGTTTCGTACGAGGAAAGGAGTGTGGGCGACCTTGAAGGTTCGTCGCGGAAAAGGAGCAAAAAGGGAATTCCCCCGGCCGGATTTGAACCAGCGATCACCCCCTTACTAGGGGGGCATCATAACCACTAGACCACGGGGGATGGTTGATGTTTGAGAATCTGCCAAAACATCAGCAAAGAAAATCCCAAACTCGGGTCAGGTATCGTCTTTCCCACGAACTTCGTCAACGCATGGACTCATCAGCTATGTAGCTGAAGACGGACAAGCGATATCCATAGCGCTTCAGTGATTATTTCTCTATTTAAGTAGTTCGAAGTGCTTCAGGGGAGTTGCAATCCAAGAAAGGAGAGGAAAGTAGTGGGGGGAAGCAATGGCATGGTGCAGCGAACACCACGGGCAAACCTCGGCTTCACATTGATTCTCTTTGGCTCTATGGACGTAGATCAGTTGAAGTGTTACGGAAGTAGACTTACTGGGATCTCGGGGCCCAACATACGATCCATTTTAATTTCCAACATCACCATTTTCTATTGTATAGCCCGATTATTTGTCGCGACCGACTGACCTAGTTGGGATTCCGCATCAGATAACAGCACTGGACACAATATCCCCTTGGTATTAGCTTCAGGCAGCCTGTAATACATACTCTTCTTCGATACATCACTTGGCCGGTCGATACAACGTCTTCGATTGCTCGGAAAGTGCCCACGATGTCGGCGTCTGCCAATCCGTCTTGGAAAGCTGGCTGCGACTGATTAGAAGTCTATGAGCATGAGGACCATCAATGTAGATGTGTAATCGTTCTGTACCAATTGACAAGTAAGGAGCACCATGTTCCTTAGCCTTGACATGAACGATGCGATACTGGTAGGTACACAATATAATGCAAAGCTGGCATTATTATTCATCTCATATGGTATAATAGTGCAACAACGAGATCAAAAAAGGTCAATGCTCCATCTCATACTACTTCATACAGCTTCATCCGTAAACTTATCCTGGAATAACGGATGCCTCTCATGCCTCATACGGGTATCCCTATAATATCCTGGCAAACTGTAGATTTCACCAACCAGAGACTTGCAAATCCACATAAGCTTATCCAGCCTCAACACAATACCACTCGTTAACGTACAACCGACAGCAAAGAGGGCGTATTCGCGCTGCTGAAGTGTTTCGTAGTCGATGTGCCTGGGAAGACCATCGTCATCCTCATCGTCTTCATCGCCCCAGACAACCTTCAGACCATAGATACGCTGGTAGAAACGGTCCACTAGCGGAGATGGAACGATCTGAGGCAGCGAGCTTCCGGTCTTCAACGCCGTGCTAACCATGTAGATTGTCGCAAGCTGATCTGCTACGAAATGCGGGTCAAGCCAGCCAGTACGGATGAGCAAAGCCCTCGTCCACTTCTGATCCAACTGCATAAAGACATTCATCAACGAAGTCATCAACTGTACAAGCTCCATTTGCACCGCCAACAACTGCTGATACTTCTCCGCCGGCCATCGACCCTGAATGGGCGGCTCAAACTTGGCGAATCCCAATCGCAGATTTGCTTGAGCGAGCTTTGCCATGACCGCCAGAGCCATCTTCAACAACTCCGCATCTGGAACATTGTCTGGATGCTTCTTCCTAGCGTAGTTGGACAACTGACAATGCATTGCACCAATTTCCGTGACCGTCCTCGCGAAAGTCAAGCGGAGTTGGAACCGACCAGTCTTTGGCGTAGGAACGAATGACCAGATGAACGCCGCCGTGATACCGATAACGACACACAAGAATCGTCTCCATGCAACCTCCCATCCAATACCCACAGTACCGAGAGTGGGGTTGTACGAGTCCTGCCACGAGTAGCCAATCGTAAGCGCAACTGTAATCGTAAAGATAATCGCGGGCATAGGCGTCAGGTAGACATGGTACACCCTGATGAACAAAATCGGGATCAACGCAACCGCCATAGTAGCAGCCAATCCATACGGATTACCCGGTCCGTTACCAGCCGAAATATACCAACACACCAAACCAACAACAGCGCCCAGCAAAGTTCCCCCAACACGACTGACGAACCCAAAAAGTGTGTCACCACTGAACTGGGCATACGTCAATCCAGCCATGATGATAGCCCACAGACCCCTGTTATGGTACATAAACCCAGCTGTCGACTTGAAGAACGTCGGCAACGCAACCAACAAGACCAATATTCCTGCTTTGAATGCGAACGTGACGTCGTTCCTCCTGAAAAAGCAGTAAATCTTGTAAATCGCCAACCCAAACAGATGCCAAGTCTTACTCGGCGGATCAGCATCCGGATCACGTTTCTCGGTCGGAAGCTCATCGATTCCAGCCAAATGTTCCGGGTCATCATCCGCATCTCCACCCGTAGAATGGATCTTCGCAAACGCGGGACCACCACCGAACGCACCCCTCCACCACACCTTCGGGTTAAGCGCCATCTTCCAATCAAACCACAACTTCCTCCTGCGCCTCTCTTTTTCCAATGTGAGGATATGCTCCATCAACACCGTCAACTGCTTCGAGTACTCCACAATCTGGAATTCGTACAGATACGCGAAAAACAACCCACGATACGGCGGGATCTCATCATGCGGATGCCGTTCCTGGAAGTACTCCTCGAATGGCTTGATAATCTCCAACCTCTTCACACTCTGAAACTCATCCATAACGCGCTTTAACTCGCCAACCTGCCACGTCAACTCCTCAATTGCCATACTCCGATCCCTCTCATCCTTCGTCTTCGACCTAAAGAACTTCGTACACCGATCATTGTTAATCTTCTTCAACCATTTAAGCAAATACCCCATACTTTCATCCGAAACACGAATCACATCCTCCGTCGCGATCTTCAACAACGCAACCATCTCCTGAATGACCTCCCGATCCTTCTCCCTTGGGAATTTACTCTCCAAATCCATGTACGCCTGCGTCTCCATCACAGCGACTTGGCGATACTCATGATGCAACGCCTCATGCAGAATCTTTGGATGAAACGGACTGAAGGGCGAATGAGAATGGTGATCATGGCTGCTGCGCCGGCTATCACTCTTCCTCTGCTTCTTCTTCTTCTTCTTGTTTTTCCTGAAGAGGTCGGCGAAGTCGTCGGGGATGGTATGCTCCCCACTTGGTCGTCCACCAGTGTACACACTCCGTACACTGGCAGCAGAAGACTGCGTAGCCTCAAACTGTTGCAGTGGCGAAGCCCTGCGTTCCCTCAACTCTTCTGCACCAGGGACACTCAAGAAATCGGTATGACTGTCTCGGTGTCCACTATCACCCCTACCATCCGGACTCGCGAACCGTGCATGCAAGGAATGGTTGTCACTTCCCCTCCCACTCCTGCCAGAAGAGTGATGACTAATCTTCGGCCTCGGCGGCGTCTCCGTCATCCGCGGACTGGGACTAACGCTAACCCCAGGACTCGGACTCGGACTCGGCGAATCAATCTCAATATCATTATCATGATCAACATCCGGGTTTTGATCCCTCTCCTCCCTCTCCTGCCTCTTCCAATGATCAGTCACCCGTCCCCCAGGAGGTGGCACAGGCGTCATCCAATCCCCAATACTACTCTCACCCCCCGCCGGCGTATTATACCCACTATACGGCCGACTCTGCGTCCCATCCCTATACCACCCATCCCTGTTCTTCCGACTCTTCTTCGGCTCCGTATTCCCCCTCAAAATCCTCTCAAACCGTGATCGGGGCCCGGGACGCATGTTGACGTCGACGACGTTATGAAAAAAGTCGAGGCCGGAGAGACGCGCTTGCATCTTCTTTGCGATGTCGAGGAATTGTTTTAGATCCGTGCCGCAGAGACGGCCGTAGGAGGGTTCCATGTCAAGGAAACCCTCGATGGCGGCGAAGGCGGGGAGCATCTGTCGAACGCCGATGAGCTTTTCGTGGGCGGTGCTAGCTTTGCTCCAGTTGTCGGAATCCGGATCCGTGGCCAGCAAGCTCTTTTGCTCGGCAATGACCTCCTTCAGCGCCCCAAACAATCCCATTAATTTGTCCATATAGAGATGATTCACCGTTTCAGGGTAAATGAAGATCGCGCATCCAATATTAATACCAGATTGGATCACCAACGGGACAACGAAAAGACCCCCAAGCAATGGGTAGAAATACGGAAACAGTGCCCCATACGTACACGTAACAACTGCCGAAAACCAATCAGTACGAAATCACAAACGTAGGTGGATAACGAGAATACGCACCAACACAAATCATAGAAAACACCGACCCAAAAATTAACGCCGGATACTTCGACTTAATCCACAAAAAGAACCCAGCCCCGAACGCCAAGAAAACCGCAAACACAACCGAACTCTTCGTCTCAACATAATCTCCATTGAAAATTGCAACCCGATTCACACTCGTAAGATCGAGATATTCATCCCTCACCGCCGTCGCGATCCGGGCAGCAACAATGCCCCACGCCCACGCAACGAGGACGAGGATAATGTTATACACCGACCTCCAAAACGTAACGATAACCGGGTCAGAAGGCGGTGTAATCAACGCCACCACCAACGCAAAGAAACTCGCTTGCCCGAGGACGTGGAGGGTATGTGGTACGATAATGAGGATGAACGCGATCCAGCCTGCGACGGAGGATCGAATGACGGGTTTCATTGACTTGTAGTTGCATTTTGCTGGTACCCACGCGAGGAAGGAGGGCCATGGCCATGTCTTGGGGTGGATCGTGACTGGGTTCTTTGCGGAGGCCGGTTCTTTCTCGTTTTCCTTCGGCATGGTCGTGATCGATAAATCGGATGCCGCTAAGAGCTCTTCAGGTAAGAAACTGACCCAGCAGCTGAATCAGAACCGCCGAATATTCCGAATGGCAGATCGAGAATGTTGCTGGTGAATTGTTATGAAGCCCGGCGATAACCTTAGCTGCAGATTTCTGTGGATTTGCGCAGCCTACGTATGCTGCAGTGTACGAGTCTAAACGGCGGGGGGCAGTCATGCCGTATGCTATTTATAGTATATACATGACGAGGGATCTTGGCAGTCGCAATTTGTCAATTACGTGAAGCTGGAGGTTTGGGAGGTGCTCGAGGGACCGAGCGCGAATTATGTGGGGCCCGGGTGGGCCTTCGCGTGTGAACTCTGATAAACTGGACCGTCTTGTCCGAACCGAACGGCACGTTCGTCAAGTCTATTCCGCTTCAGAATATCGTACACGACTTTTCAGAGCCTCCTACTCTCTCTTTCAGCATCACTTTAGTACTTGGTGGGATCATGGCCCCAGTTCTATTTCGCCCGTAAGTTGCCACCTTCACTTGTAGATATAGCAATATAGCAAGACTCACCTTCAAACTCTTCGTAGAATTCGCATTTTCCAATTCCTCCTCACTCTTCGTCTCCTTCAACTTCCCCTCCTGCGCCAAATGCCTCTTACAATAACTCACAACCCTCCTCATATGCTCCACATCCTCATCCGTATACTTCTCCTCATCCTTCTCCGGGTTTCTCTCCAAGATATCCACGATAATCCGACCACTTTCGTGACCTTTTGATTCGCCGGATCCGTCGTTTTTCATCTGCCCGGTGTGCTGAGATTCGGAGGTGGAGAGCCAGCAGGAGAGTTCGGAGGGGGACATGTTTACGTAGGAGTTGAATTCGCGGATGACTTCGGCGCGGTTTTTCATTTTGCGTGTACTGTATGATCTGGTGAAGGTTCTGTCAAGCGTTTGAGATCGCAGCAATGAGGTTGAAGTTAGAGGTGATGGACGAGTCTTTATCGCTATCGATAGAGGACGTTTTTTTATGACGTCACGAAAGATCGGGGGACGCAGCGGAAGCGTTGCTGATCGGATCAACAGTACAGATGGACGGGACTTGAACATCATGGTGGTGCGTGGTAACCCTCAAGGTGGCCTGCTTACTCTCTTATAGCAGTCGTATGGGGAGGTCTTGGGAGCCGATAACGTTGACGTCAAGGCCAGAGGAGAATAACAGGAGGAAGCAAGAGAGGGAACGATAAAGCTTCATATAACTTATTGTCCTTTTGAAATAAAAAGTAGGTAAATAAAAATAATGATGATGCTAGATGATCGAAACTTGCGTAAGATGCTACTCGCGATCCCAAGTATTGGATGCGAACGTAAGAAAAAGTAAAAGAAAAGGTCGTAGATGATGCTAAATCACTCCCATCTTCCTCCCCACCTCATTAGCCTGTAGTTTATGGCTTACTCAACTGCTCCTTCCTAAAGAACCTCAGATAGCCAACACAAATCACAATCTGACACACCAACCCAAACCAAAACATCCAGTTCGACCACGGTCCCGCGCCGTCCGTCGTAGGATTCCACGCCGAGGCATCAGGGAAAACACCAGACGGACCGACCTTATCCGGCGCCGTAGCACGAGCCAGCATGGCGACGAGTGCACCAACCATCTGTGCCGCAACGAGGGTGACAGCGACGTGGAATCGGGTGAGGGTTTGGAGGAGAATCATACCCAGCCCAACACCCTGAATCGCATCGAGTACACCCAACCACAGCCAAAGACTCGTACCGAGATACGGTCCAGCAGCTCCAGCCCACGGAAGACTCAACCCGATATTGGAGGTACTCCACAACAACTGTGCCCACCTCGGTGCACCAAGCCCGATCGCAAAGACCGGGATAAACCATGAATGAGTCTTCGCTGCCCGACCAAGGAAGTATAAGATGACGCTCCACACACCGACGAAGAAACCCACCAATAACAGGAAAGTTTCCCATGTCTTCAATGACGAGTTCCAGAGGTATGTCCAGTTACGTCCGTAAACGGTTGACAACCAATACGTCTGCAATATCGTCGAGAACAAGAACCACATCACGACATGTCTCCTCATCAACGACCGATAAAATGCAGGAACTTTACCCGGCATCTGCCTGTAAAAGTCAGGAAGTCCGACATAGAGGAACACCCCAATCCCCGTCATTAACCCAGCAAGAACCCACGTAACAACAGTAGTAGTAACACTCGTCGTCAACCCAATCTCAACACCAGGCGTGTTCTTCGCGTCCACTGTCAACTTGTGTCCCCAATACCACAATGCCGCAGCCCAGATCTGCTGCGTACCCTGGATAACACAGGCCCTGAAGACCCAAGATGTGAGTCTTGCGCCTCCTTCGTCACCAAAGTTGAGGGAGAAGTAGAAGGCACCTGAGGCAGAGGCACCGGCGTAAACCCACGTTGCACCATGGTTGATGAAACTGCGTGCAGCGATGCCGAAGTCGTGGAGACCGGGGATTCCAATCATGAAGAATGCCAGAGCGTAGAGGTAGAACGGAGCGTGTAAGACGTGGATCGAGGGGAAGAGACGGAAAACAGTCCACCAGATCGCACAAGATACAAAGTACACAGTACCGATACTGTAGATTTGAATGGCAGAGTTATCGGATGAACCACCAAGCAAGTTGAGCTGGAACGCCGTCGCGGCGAGGACTTGTCCAAGAGCGAGGAATATGGAGTAGACCGGCCAGTCTCCAAGCTTGCGCTGCATCAATAACTTGATACCCCTCGGAGGTTTCTTGACTCCATTAGGATTCAACGCACGCATATCATTGATCGCACCAGCTGCAGGACTGTACTGCTCCGGCGAACTCCTCGACATATCATCCTCAGAGAAGATACTCGCGGGACGACTACTCACAATCCCCAACTTCTTTTCCCTCACGTCATTGAAGAACGCGCGTTCAGACTTGACAAGGAAGTTTTCGATACAAAGTTCGTCCTTAGAGTTCTTGCTGTTCAGGTTTTCGAGGCGGGAGGCAAAGGTTCGCATGACTTTCCCGTCTTCGTCCGTGAAGTTCTTTTCGGTGTCGGTGAGCTTAAAGTGGGGTTTGTCAGTGTCGGTCATGACTGTGGCCAAACTGAGAGTCGACATGGTCGCTCCTGCACCCAGGGTACGACCAAGGGTGCCGGTACCCGTAGACTGTGAAGATGACGACGGACGCAAAGGGCTCTCGTGAATGATAGGCACCCCCTGCTCCGACGGCATGCTCGGCGTCCATGGTCCACTGTGACCCGAGACGATTGGCGTCCACGAGCTTACATGCCCGTGAGACACAACTGTAGGCTCGCCACGACCAACTTCTCCAAGGCGCACAGTCTCACGACTATCGTTCGAATCTGAAATTCCGAGACCAATCAACGAATGCTGCTGCCTCGACCGTCTTCGTGACTCAGGATCACGATCGAAGTAACCTTCGAGAACCGTTCCACGCTGCGGGTCATAGAACACTGACTCATTGTCAGACATACCGTCCCAATCATCCTCAGACATCGGTCGCTCGAGGTAGATCTCTTCTTCGTCGACAGTCTCAATACCACCGTTACCGTGCCTGGGTCTGCTATTGTGGCCAGGACCCAACTTGGATCCATAGCGACTCACGCTGGCTCCGCTTGGGTTGGGAGAACCGCCATTACGTGGTGACCCAACGGGTGACATCGTAGGAGACATGGTCGGAGACATGGCTGGTGAGATGCTTGGCGAATCTTCGTACGGTGAGAACTCCCCGGTGTCGGAGTCGCCGAAGGATGACGGTGAACCATGAAGGTAGGGATCCTCGTCTGGAGTCGGGCTGAGGTCAGTAATAGAGGGTGAGTAAGAAGGTGTGTGAGGGTCAGCATATCCGGGCGAGCTACGACTGAAGGTGCCCTGATTAGGCGTAGGCGAAGACGAGAAGATACTCGAGGCCGCAGACGTACGACGAGTGCTGCGCTTCTTCTGCACCCTCTCAGACGCGATAATACACCTGTTCTGGATGTCATCAAGCTTCTTGACCCAGACCTTGACAGGGAAACGCTGCTTAGCAGACTTGGCACGTAACTCGGCTCGAGTCGATTGCTTGGACGACAACGCTTGACGACTGGCGGATTCAAACTGCTGGATCAAGTGACTCGCAGTAGCAGACTCAACAGTGTACCACCAGCCGGGCATAGCACCGAGACCACCAACGCGAGCTCCGATACCCAAGGCGCCCTTACGACCAAACTCGACAGCAACAAGGCCGAAGGGCTCATCACGGGAGGGAATAAGCGCGAAGTCAGCACCGCTGAAGATGAACGGAGGAAGCTGAGTGAACTCCGGCTTCGAAAAGACACGGTCAGGGTACTTCTTCATGAGAACATCCAACTTCTCCGCTGCGAATTTGCCGTAAAGGTCAATCACAGGACCAACCGCAATCAACTGCACAGGGAAATCTTGAAGCAAGGTAGGCAACAAATCAGCGATAAGGTCGACACCCTTCTGCATGGACCAACGTCCGACGAACACAAGAAGCTCCGCCTTAGGGTCCACCTTCAACCCAGCCCATTCCTGTGCTTGTCGTTTCAAGTCATGACGTCTGGCCTCGAACTCCTTGTCGACGACCACTTTCTTCTTCTTGTCATCGTCAGGATCGATGTCTCCAGTATCGGAAGGATCCGGGTTAGGCAAAGTACCGATCTTACTGAGACCCCAGAAGATAGGGTACCTTGCCCACGAACGCTTACCGTACTTATTTGACACACCAACAGCACCAAATCCCTTCTGGTGAATACGAAGGTATGACGCGCCGGCATGCAAAAGGTTGAATACGTTACCGTACTGCACGTACTTCGTACAGATTTTCTGACTGATGTTGAACACGGCGCAGACTTCTTCCTTCTCTTCCTGGCTCCTGAGCGGCCAGAGACCCTGGAATTCGGCATTGTGGAGAGACAAAGCGCAAGGAATGACGTCGGGGAGAAGGTAGCAGGGCGCAAGGGCACCGTGGTAGTCGTTGATATGGTACATGTCCGGCTTGTACCGACGAATACACTCCGCGATACACTGGTTCCATGCCGAGTAGAAGATAGCAGACTCCAAGTCATCCATCCTCGCCGGGTAAGGCTCAACTTGAGATTGTCGTCTGAAGACCGGCGCATCAAGTAAGATGTAGGTGATGTTCTTCTGCTGATAGCTCTGGACACCAATTTGGTAGAACTTGTTAAGAATCTTGACCTCGATAGGTGGGCAGTAGTCCGCCTCCGGGTAGTCAATACCGCCGACCTTGGGAACAACCCAGATGAGATCCTGATGCTCGAGGTTCTTACCCATAAGTTGAGCCATGACTCCAAGACCCCCAATCTTGATCTTGATGTTCCAGTCCGAGATGTCGTATTCAAGCGTCGCGATGATTACGGATCGCCTCTTGTTTGGCGATACAGCAACCGCAGCAACGGCCGACGTGTCTGCCGCCATACTACCGAGAGTATACGTAGATGCCATAGCTTTGACGATGCTGTAAGGGCCCTTGGCGTCATGTCGGGTTGGCTCAGACGACCTGAAGACATCCCTCAATGACTGCAAGGGAATGAAGCTCTTCTTATCAGTATTGCCTCTCGTGTTGAACTTGATCTTGTAGAAGGATCCACGGAATGCAAGAACAGCCGCGATGGCAGTAAGCACCGGGACGATAGCCATAATGATGAACATGGCGATCTGAACAGCCCATGAACCCTTCGGCACGGCATACCACTGACGAGTCCCATCGTCGATGACAATTTGCCATGACAGATAAGGCTTTGGCGGCGTCAGAGTAATGTTGAGCAGGTTGGTGGTGAGAGTAGCAGGCGACAATCTGTCGATCGTACCATCACCGTCGATATCACCGTACACAAATTGAGCATCGGGCTTTCCATCAGGATTCATTCCCCACATGTTCAGCTGCAACGACGCAGGCCAGGTCGCCATGTAGTTCCATCTCCACTTGCCTTCACTGTCGAGCTTGAACTGATTGTCGACACCGGAATCATAACCCCATTCGTTGAATACTCCCATAGCCCAAATGTTGGGGAAGCGCCGAGGAGTAGAGTAATCGACATCGCCGTGCTGAATGTGGTGGGAAGAGCCAAGAATGGAAGAATAGTATTGAACCATCACATGTTCACCGGCCCATTCCTGAGCCTTTGTACCAGACCAGTCGGTCTCGTTAATCGTGACAATCTGACTCTCCTTGTACGTGTACCAGTCCGAGTAGTGCACCCAGTCGGTCGAGTATCGGAACATATCAGCACCGGCGGCAGTCTGATTGAGCTGCAAGTTGTCATCAGAGTCCTTGGTCAACAACGTTGAAGAGTAGTTCGCCACGCGAGGGAAAACAATCGGGTTATTGATCAACCCATAGCGGACGAAGAAGGTAGCGTCGCCATCGAGAGAGGAGTTGCCTTCCGCAGTGGTCACATTGCTCAGCGTAATCGCATGAACACCATCCATAACTCCTGTCAAATTCGCCGACCAACTGAATACTGATCCTGGAGAGCCAACATATTGCGACGTGTAGACCGTCAGGTTCTGGCAAGTAGCAGTGCTGATCGTCGGTGTCGAGCCATCACTAGTCTTTGACTCCAATGAAATCTGCTTCGTGATCTGATTACAATCCATAACTTCCGAAAACTCGAAGGTGAGAGGAATAATGCCAGCGACACCCTTCTCAGCCATCTCCACTCTCGCATCGTGACCTGGAGAAAAGCGAGTAATGACAGGTGGACGTTCAACCCAGTACTCCTTGTTAATGAAAGCCCTCCAGCCGTAAGCTTCGAGAGTCACGTTTGGCAGACAACCGTGATATGGCCCTGATCCGTTCTGGTAAATCTGTACGAGAGATTCTTCAAGGGTGTACTCCTCATAAGGCCACATCAAACTCTTGATCGTTGTATTCGGTGTATACGGCGCAATAATCGGTGGGTCGAAGCCCATGCAATCATAACTCCAAGTGCGATTGTCGGTAGCGTTATTATTGGTATACAACAACCACAAAGCCGACTGATTGTAATTGGTGATCAAGTCGTCCTGCAAACCCTCCAGTCCATTCTTCGCGATGGAATACAGTCCCTTCTCCGTCGATGAATTCCCAGACCCAGGAAAGAAGACATTTTCGGTCCAGTTACCTAGTTTGAAAAGCGCCCATCCATCGCGGACAACAGTGTACTTATCACGGATATCATACAACCCCTTCAGGATGTTGCGGGCAGGATGACTCGAGTCACGGTGGTCGAGGGAGTTCCAATCGTCCTCGCAACCCGACATGGCATTACCCAAGTCCATCTCATAGTACTGCTGAGATCCGAGTCTGTAGCATCCGTGTGACTGCCAGGCAACCGTCGAGACAATGGGCTGACGTCCGTACATGTAGTTCTGGGCAGTGTTGTCAAGGAGGTACATTAACTGTTCCTCTCCATAGTACAACAAGGGCACACCCGGGAGCAACAACGTCACGATCATTAAACCCAACATCTGCTTGCCTGCTCCGTCGGAGATAGCCGGCCACCTGAACAAATCCTGGTTCGTGGTAGCGAACATATGCCTTGGGTCCACTTGACCAGTCATCGCGTTCAGGAAATCATTGTTGACCATCATCTCGTTCCACGCGGTAACGAAGTCCGTGTTGATATCGTACGCGACCTGGAGGTTACCGTCCATACCCAAGAACCGAGTGATCGCACGGTAGATGGAGTAATGGAACGCAGAGTTGTCGAAACCACCGGCGGCTTCAGGGTGTAACCAGTAGTCTCCATCCGAATCATTATGCAACGACATCGCTGTCAAGATATCCGGCGGCCTCTGATCCGGTTGTCTTCCGCGTCCATAGTAAATGGACCCAAAGTAATCACCACCAGTAACCTCCCCCATGATCATAAAGTCCTTCTTGTTGTACTGAACCGCACATTGTCGTACAGCCGTGCTCCACTCCGCAGTAAAGTCGACAGTCATTTGGGTAGCCTTGTCAAGACGTACGCCGTCGACGTCGAGCATGCTCACGACCAAACAAGCAAGATGTCCAAGACGGTCGGACATCCCCGGTTTCCAATCTCTCAGACGATCCTGCACGGAGGCGAACTTGGACAATTGACGCTGCCAGTCGGGGAAGACCCCGAAAGCTTCCGTGTCACCGTACTGGTCGAAATCCGAATTGTAACATCCGACTTGAGAGTTGACTGTGGCTCCGGTTACAGGATATCCATCATCACCCCAGAACCTTGGCATCTGACACGTGTCATTATACGTGTTCGTGAAGTTGAAATCAGGGTACGTCAAAGCTGTTTTCCATACAGCCGTGTGCTCGTTCAACGAGAATGGTGTCGAGGTGTTGAGATAGCCCTGGAAACCGACAAGATCACCGAGTGTTGCGACCGTAAGATCCATGATGAGGTACATTCCGCGATTGTGCAGTTCTTGGATCATCTCTCGCCATTCTTCGACAGTACCGAAATGCGGATCGAGGAGGGTGAAGTCGAGAGGGGAGTATCCGTCTGCACCCCAGGGTTGATTGAGGAATGGTGATCCGGCAATATAAACAACCTACAAAACGGATGTTAGCATCGCCAGACTTTGTTGTGACCGTCTAACATCGACTTACCTTAACTCCCATCCCCTCAAGATACGCCAAACTCTTCTGTAACCCCTTCACATCACCACCAGCTCGAAATCCAGTCTCGTAGATATCGTACTCCTTCACCGTCCCACCAATATCGTTGTTTGTCGGATCACCATCGACCCATTTGTCGAGGATGATGGTGTAGGTCGGATATCGCCAATGTGGGGGTGAGGGGTTGAAGGTGTGATTTTCCCATTCGCCGGAGTAATCGAGGATAGCGCCGGCTGTTTGTCACCAGTTAGCAAATGCACACGAAGCTTCGAAAGCGCAAGACAAACCTGCGGCATTAGGATTGGTGTTCAAGTTATAAGGTGCGTTTGCTTCGGTGTAGACGGCTGCCCATGCCCTCGAAGCGAGGCCAGCGAGGGATAGTAGCAGGGTATGCCGCATCTTCGTCTTCGTCCTTTTCGTCCAAGCAGTGGACAGCTACCAGAGCTGTTAAAATCGTAACGAATGTGTATGCTTATAAGGAAGGAAAATGTCGAAGTGAACCGGCCCGAAGGGTGTCGAGTTTTGTTGACCCTTAAAAAGCTCCCGGTCGTTGTCGTGGTGTACTTCTAGCGAACCAACGTCGTTGAAAGTGGTGAAAAGAGAGAGTGACCAAGTCGTGTCACAGTTGGTAACCAGGTTCAGATTGCAATTGCAACGGATTCAGCCGGGCCGTCTATAGTACCTGTACGTGTGAGTAGGCGACTTTGAAAGACATTCGACAAGGTTCACCCCTTCCCGGGCTGGCGTTTCATTGCACGTATCTATAATATAAGGGTACGACAAGGCTGGGCGGTACATGGGAGGCTGTCTGGCGGGGGTCCGTTTCAAGCTGGGAGCTCCTTTGTGTACGAGTCTACGTTTCAGGGCGCGCGCATCACCAGCTCCCTTTGTTCTGACTGTTACCGGATTAGGAAGTGTAATTGACCTTCACCTCAAGAACCTTTAAACTCGTCCAAAACCTGCTCCAAATGACGCCCAATCACTCGAAATACCTCGACTCGAAGATGCTTGTGACCCAAGGGCCCTCTTGATGTTGCGTTACCCGAGAGGCCCGTGCCGCGTGGCTCGGCACTCTATTCACGACCAAGTGGGACGGCACTGACATAACTCAATATCCGCCTGTTTGTGGTTGTGGTTTTGGCTTGCATCGATTTACATTCCTGGGCGAACAGTAGAGGGTGGATGGACCGCTTGCTGCGAATTGCCGAGATTGGGTGTCGGAGGTGCTTGTTGCTTAAAATAGCGACGACGTTGAGGGATGTGTGATGACGTGAATTCTGCGAGGAAGTTCTGAGAGGGAAGGTGTCAAGGGCAGCGTCCAAATGCCATGGATTGCCTTGCCTGATCTCCTGCCGCTTCTTCCTCAACCTTATAAACGCGGCTCACACGGCTCGGCCAACGAGTGCCCCGCCTTGGCTGATCATAAACTTGGCATGTGAAGGTCATCTCCTCTCCTCGACACTCGCGGCTCACCACTGGTCACTCATTCCTCCAAGACCTCAAAGCTTGCTCAACGGCAGACTTATCAGCAATATGAGCAGATCACAACCGTCTTAACCCGCCGTTACCGCTCGGCCCGCAGCGGAAAGCCCGGGTACGAAGCGCTCGGCAAGCAGTACCGCACCATGACCTCATATCAACTTCAATTCACGACCTCAACCTTCGGATCGGTCCTTTCAATGTTTGGGTATGGGGAGAGTGAGAGATCTTGGTAGCCCTCGGCAGGTTTGTCAAGGTGACGGCTCAGAGCTGGGCCGCAGCTGGTGGTGGTCGTTGATCCTTAAATATGTTGACGTGGTCCTTAGGATGTGCTGATGTGTTAGCCTTGAGCTCCCCAACAATCGTGCTCTTGGACAGCGCGCCAAGTCTTAACGTTATCGGCACTTAGCATCAGCTGGGTGGGTATCGGAGGTTTGGGATGCATGGCATCAACCCCGATTTCTTCCGAGTAGCTGCCTTGACCATGGACGAGATATCCCTAGCCGGTACAATCTCGTGGTTGAACCCTTTCTGACAGCTACAGGTTCCTGTGGCATCGGCCAAGAAACTACTCACTCCACACGTCCTTCCGTTCCACATGCTCCAAGCTCCAAGCCCCAAGACTGCTCGTCAAACCGGAAATGTTCGTGTACAAGCCCTTTCCGTAATTTTGAGCATCGTCCAGAAACAGTGCTTTCTTGAGGAAGGGCTGCAGGTCATCATCGGCGTAGGCTTAGTGCTAGTGTGATTTGCAATATATGTTCCCACGACCTCGCCGTCAA
Organism: Saitoella complicata NRRL Y-17804; assembly: GCF_001661265.1. Taxonomy (NCBI): domain Eukaryota; kingdom Fungi; phylum Ascomycota; class Saitoellomycetes; order Saitoellales; family Saitoellaceae; genus Saitoella; species Saitoella complicata. Next base: position 53,611 of record NW_017567007.1, read on the forward strand.
ATGGACGGTTCTCGCGAAAACAACCTCGAAAAATCTCAAGAAACTGAAGAGATGTGAAGTCACATATGCGCCGATGCATCAACTACAGTACGGCTGACCTCGTAATGATCATTACCCCCGGACCACCATGTGCAATTGGACGGTATCACTTGTTTTCCAGACGCGGCCCATTGCTGGAGTAGGAAGCGGCAGAAGTGTGAATCCTGAGATTGCATCAGAAGGGTCGTAGAGTTAGAAAGTGCACGAAATCGTGTTCGAGAGTCGGGTCATGACAACGTACAGTCCAGGAGGACGAGTCCGCGATTGACATTGCTGACGGCGTGTCTTTGGTACGGCCATATAAAGCGAGCATTACTTCTGCGAACCGGATAGAAATGGATTTGGACATCGAAAAATTGGAGAACCAGCCTCAATATCAATAGAAAGCATGCCAACATCATTCAAAACGCTTTGTTTGGAGATCAAAGCCATTCAACCACAAGATTCGTTTGTGAGTGTCAAACACCGCTCAAATATATACATGCAGGGTAGCACATGAAGCAGTGAGCGCGTGAATCAGATATCATGATTCAAGAGGAACACGAGGAACTGCTCCAAATCTTGTTTCATCATATCCAGCTCGCGAGGAGAAGTTCGACGGGAATGGTTTTCACGGGGCTAGGACTGGCGTTGTGGTCGCAATCGACCACGTCCTTTTGTGACAGCGACGTCAAAGTCACGTTCCAAAGCAGAAAAATCCCAGGTGCAACCTCAGTCACCCCTCTAAAGAATGCTATTACTTATCGAATATCGCGTATGTTTCCAAATCACGTTTTCCGAAACAACGCGAAAACAAAATGTGCCCTACGCAACTCGAACGTTGACCAGCGGCAGTCTAGCGTGGGTTGTTTATAGCCAGATGTCATCCCTGGCGTTGGTCACGCTGCACCAGAGAGTTGGGTCACTGCACTTACTTATTTTCTTGAATGGTAGGGCCGGAAAGTTACCTTCGCAGAGAGCATCTGACCGACACAGCCTTAACATGTGTACATTTACGTGGGGCGTAGGCCAGCGTGCGGGGTGTAACGTCGATAAATTTGTCACCTCAAAAAAAAGCAGTTGCAATTGATCCGTCCTTTAAATTCAGCATTCCAACTCTCACAGCAAAATTGGTTTTGAATCATGACTACTATTGCCGGGGGAAATGGCGAAAAGCCGCCCAACAACCCTGGAAATAAGAATGCTGCTGATGGTGCCGGAACCAGCCAAGGTGTTCGCCAGAACAAGCGAGATTGCAGACGGCAGACGCAGAATCACGCTAGTAGGACTGGGGCGACTGCTTCTGTGTCGTCCGCAGGCAGCACAGCCGCCCCAGCTGCGATCAATCTGGCTGCGAGGGAAGGGCTGTCCAATACTGTTGCTGGCCCTGTCATGAAATCGTGGTCCAGCATTGCAAGCTCGCATACGCCAGACATTGAACCGGAGCCGGATACGGAGAATGATTGCACAGTTCTAGGGTCGTACAACTGGTTCGAGAAGTCTAAGTGGTATAACGAAGCTCCAACAATCTGCGTTCCCGGTGAATTTGCGCATGTGTTTTGGTACGAGAAATACGCTAACAATTATACGCTAAGCTTCGCCCCGATATATCATCGAAAGACGCCACAGGAATTGCGGTTCCTGCCAAAAGACGACAAGGAAGAGCATCACGTTGATATCAACCGAGCGCATTCTTCGTTATCACCCCTGGAGCCACTGTTCCGGTCAGTTGCCCAATGTACACCTGCATTTAGGTTCGATCAGGTGGATGTTGTTACCCATCGTAATAATCTGCAAAAAATACTCAGCCCAAACAAGAATCATCGAAAATATCGCATCTACATTGAGCTAGTAGGACGGACGCTGTTGTGTGAACGATGGGACGGCAGGGTCACTGGCGCTGGAAAGGGATATGGTCACGCTTTCGAGAAGCGTGTTACACGAGGGTTGCCTGAAGCGGAATCATATCACCGGGTTATCACGTACAATTGCGGCGGCCTCAAGATGGTGGTCCGCACCGAAGTGGATGCTGTCAACCCTGATCCAAACGTTCCTGACACCACTCCTATCTTACCCACGACCACCGCCCTTGGATTTGAAGGCACGACTCTTCAGTGCCTAGCATCGGACAATGCTATTCCTCAGCAAAGTCGTGTTGCCGAGTTAAAGTGCTTTTACGATAGAAACCCTTGGGAAGCGAGAGACACACTGCAATGCGTGCTGGGTCGAGTCCCCACCGGCTATTGTGCGAGACATCTATCAAGTCGCATGGGGGAGAACTTTATGGCTGATATTCAGAGGATTGACGAACATCATTTCAGTGCGATGGACTTCATTGATCCGGTGATTGGGTCGCAGTTACGCAACTTCTTCGGCGCAATTAGGAAAGTGATGGCCAAGAGGGGAGTCAGCAAGACCGTACTGATTGGCGATTTGAAGGCAGGGATTCAGCTACACCCGATGGGACGGGATAGGCGGGCAGCGCTTCCCGGGTCTTTAGTGGCAAGGATGTTGGAAACTCCCTCCAAGCCAGAAGACAAGAAGAATGGGAAGGCGACGGAAGTAGACGTCTCCACCGACAAAACTAACAAGGTTCCTTGTTCTGGGACGCCAAAACCTCAGCAGACGAAGGTGGCGAACGAGCCTGTAACATCTTCGGGAGGCAAATCCAATTCGCGAACCCCGTCAAAGAGGAAAGCTGAGGGTGAGGCCGACGAAGAAGCCCCGGAGAGCAAGAAGGCAAAGACAGGGGACGATGACGATGATAAGATCGAGGAGAAGCAGTGCACCAGAACCGTGAAGATGACCCGTTTTAAGAACAATCGTGAGGTTCATGAATGGGAGGAAAGGGGGAAAAAAGAGGTCTGGAGAAAGTGAGAAGGTTGTGGAGGAGAAGGTTGATGATGGTTTATGTTTGGCGTTCCGCTCGAACGGAACGTTTACCACTCGCTGCAAGTGGTACGGGAAACAAACAAGGTTTCAATGTCCAAAATCAAGGATGTTCTTTTTAATGATCATTATCCTTTCTTTATTCCAAGTTGAACATCTATCACTTAATCACAAGCCTCTAAAACGCACGAAACCAAAAGTGCGTATCGCAACTCGAACCAACGGCAGATCTAATGGTTGCGAGCGACTTACGTGGTACAACACCCTTTTCGGGGTATGATAACTTTAGTCCATGCTTCATTCCGCCGCAATATAGAAGGTGGACATGGCACACAGCTTCCACCTTGATTGTTGGGGCAGAAACGGACAGTTACGTATACCTAAAGGACACTAGCGTACTCATTTGGGCCGGCGCAAGAATGTATGGTTATGGCAAAATGAATGAGCGACGCCGGGAACTCTGAAAGGTGTTTACATGATATTAGATTCCATAATTGATACTCAATGTTGACGAAATGCCATACCACACAAACATATTTGTAGCGCCGTGAAGCGAGGAAGATGGTCCTCAAGACGATCTAATCCAGCCCCTACAGCTTCCGTGCAGCTGCGTCCAGGGCGAGTTACGAATACACCAGTTGAATTGACGCAACCTGCACTGAGGTAGACAAGAAGATGGGTGATCCGTTAAGATAGAGACGATTCGTTGGTGTAGCTCGGCCTGCTGGTATCCGGGATTCAGAGCCATGAAGCTTTCGTTGATATCGACACCGGACATGCGGAACAACGGTGCCGGTGACAGAAGCAGAAACCTGGATTCATTGTCGCTGTGACAGACTGTTAGGCAATACTAGTACTCTCCATGGTTCGATTCTGTACCGGCTTGCTCCCTCTTACCTTATCGACCTTTCCAACCACCCATACGAGCTTGAGAATCCCACGGGTTGTCGTGAAGCCGTCATGTCAATTGAATCTCATCATCAAGTTTTATATTTGAGGCATTTGGAGCCCAATTAGACTGACCCGAACGGTGTTGATCCAGTAGTTGTAGTTCTTACCTTGTAACTCACCCTCGCTGCTCCAACTACACGGCTGTGTCAAGCATCACTCATATGGATACACCTGCTGGAAAGCAGGTGTCCGTCGGCAACGAATCGGCGACACCTACAACTCCCAGTCTTGCAACGCTGTTATATATAGGCTTCGACCACCATCAGCATCTCCTGGTCTCCTACACGAAGCCTGACTGCTTTTTCGAAAAACGAAAAAACGAAAAAACAAAAGATGGGGGTCGGTTCGGAACCAGTGGAAGTCCCGGACCTATAGACATTCTGCATATGGCATGTCATCTCGCCTCATAGGTTAACCACTGCCCTAGAGGAGCCTGATACGCTGTTTGTATGAGAAATGACTGGCTCATAAAGACCGGGGAGTTACCTAGAACGGACTAGCGTGCACGGTTTGAACACCATGAGAAGCAAGTGCAGGTGTGCTCGTGACTGGTGAAGGCGGGATTGTCATGGACATGGGTCATCAGCCTTGGCCAGACGGACCTCTGGAAGGTCAATTCACCATCGCACCTTTGATCCAGCGACCATTTCGACAACATTGAAACCCATAAGAACACACTATGTCTCACAACGAAGAAGTAAACAGGGCGAGGATTCGACAATCCACCAGACACGGAAGAAATCTCAAGTTTGAGAAAACTGCTGCCTCTGTCCCCGATTTGAGCAACCTGGTGAACTTGGCACAACGAGAGAAAGTGACCAATGTCCATGGCTAAATGATGAAGTCGTGGGCCGACATCGAGAGTTTGAGCTCGCCGCTGGTTCAGTCAAAGTCGAGAGGACTGTACAGTTGTAGGGTCGTACAATTGGATTGAAGAAGTGAGTTGTGACCAGGAATATCCTACGATCTGTGTTCCAGGTACGTCCATGGATGACAGCATAAGACAATCGCCAACTGATCACGTTGTCAAGGATTCGCGCCGATCTACAAGTTAAACGGCACGCCGGAGGCCCTCCACCTCGACAAATACTATGGAGAGTTTTATGTCGATGTCAAGCGCCCGTTTTCCCGAATCGCCCCTTGAACCACTCTTCAGGTCCGTAGCTCACGTGAAGCCGACGTTCAAATTCGACGAGGTCGATGTCGTCACCGACCAGAACAGCCTATCATGTTGACGCCGTGGTCCCAGCTGACCTAACTAAGGCCGTTCCCGATTGGACCGGCCGAATTACCCACGACCGCTCCGCAAGAATTCGCCGACTCCTACCTGCGCTGCTTGACCTGCACAAACCCAATTCCTGCCTAAGAAGGCCGGTGTTGCCTGCGTCGGTTATGGCCGGGATGTGGACGGCGCTTGAGGTTGCACGAGATGGGGCAGTGGCTGAGGATTTGGCGAGAGAGTATGTGGAGCACGACGAGATGGATGAGGAAAGCGAGGATTTGAAATCTGAGGAGGGTGGGGATACTGATGACAAGCCCAATAAAGAGAAAAGCGAGCCAGGAAGTGAGGGAATATGTGAAAGAGCTTGGAAAGGTGGTCCAGAAGGAAGCTGGGAAAAAGGAGGAGGAAGTTAGTGCAACCGTTTCACTAGATGCTAGTCCTGCGCGTGAAGTTGATTCCAAGGTGTCGGGGAAGGGCAAGAAGGGCAAGAGCTCGGCGAAACAAGATGAACCGGAAGGATCTGTGCCTTCGAAGAGAAAGGCGGAGAACAGGGACATCGAGCAGCCCCAGACCAAGAAGTCGTCCAAGGAGCCCGAGCTGGAACGATACACCAGGACGCGCACGAAGAAGACTGAGGAAGTGATCAAGGGAAAAGAGATTTCGAGAATGTGAGATGGCCGTGGAGGAGAGGAGGAGGGTTAAGCCTGGGAATCGTCCCTAGGCGTCCCTGGTTGAAGCATCGGTAATAATGAACTTATGATTAAAGTACTTGGTTATCTAATATCATGCCTTTGCCAAACATACTCTGAGTTGAAGGAAGTCGAGCCCAATCCCGCGTCACGTGCGAAAGTTTCCACCACCACCGGCACCGTGCCCTAGGTCTAACCCTCCACACAGACCCTACGATAAGCCGATAAGGCATGGGTAAGCCCTAATACTCCCCCCATGCGATACACAAACCTTATTCATTCCTTCAGACGGTGCCGTAGCAGATCCCTCGAGCAATCAGCATGGCCTGCTGCCTCTGCACCACGTCGAGCATGCCGTCGCGGGATTGGACAATGGAAGTGAACAACAACCTGACGGAGGAGAGGGACGGGATGGGCATGTGTCGGAAGTTGAGGAAGGTGTGGACGGTACGCCGTTCTCGATACCGGAGTTTGGGGAGTCAATTCCGCCGGATCAGCAACCCGAGCAACAACACACACCTCCAACATCCGTAGACCCTTCCCGGAAGCGAAGTCGTGACGAGATGTCGCAATCGCAACAAGCGGAAGGAACAGGTGCTGATCATGCTGATCTCGGTTTCCCTATACCTGACGGAAGTGGGGACGGAGAGCCGGATGGCAAGAAGCAGCATCTCGACCTTGACACTATGGATCACGAAGCTTTCGCACGGAGCTTGGAGAGCCATAATGCTGGTCATGAGGTTCTACAACACGGAAATGCTGAGCATACAATGCCAGACCTGACCTCGCATGGGGATGTACATATTCCCTTTGATCCTGCCCAGGGACATGCGGATCCGAGTCGGCTCTTGGGCTTGACATTACATCCGCCGGACTTCTCACTGCCCGATTTCTCTGTCGCTATCGCGTTAAGGATCGAGAACTTGGATGTCATGGATGCGCTCGCTACACGAATACTGGGGGTATTGGCTAAGGGGCCGTATCAGGAGACGCTCAACATCGTGACTCGACTCGACACGTTAGACTCGCAAGCATATCGCGTTCTCGTGTCTGCTTTTACGTCATTGAAGAAGCTATACTCCGAGGAAGCTTTCTTCAATGCTGATCTTCTTGGATTGATTGATCCTGAGCAGCGGGGTGTCGTGAGAAAAACCAATCTGGCGACTTTCGTTAGTAGTGTGTTCGGCAGTACGGAGGTTGGGTTCTTTCATTTGAATGAGCATTTCTTGGATGTGTTTGTTCCGGACGGTGGGAGGTTGTTGAAGCCTCAGGGACAGCTATTCCTGGATTTGAAGACTCAGGCGTATATTAGTGCGATGACGCAAGCCGAGCGACCTCAGCACGAGATCATTGAGGAATTGTTCCCTAGTATTCTCCCTCAGCTCTTGGTTGCCCGACATCCCCATTCGTCCAAGAATTTGTCGCAATCGGAGACCGACTTCATCAATAAGGCGCAGCAACGCCGCGAAGTTCTTGAGCAGACTACATCACCGGAAGGCCTTGCTGTCCTCGGTGAGAAATATGTATGGCAGGGCTTTTTGAAGGATGTCGCCGAATATGTTGCCAAGAATCACGAATCTATTGTTGGTGTGGGCGGTCGTAAGAGGCGAGCAGGGATGAACGGGACGGCGAAAGAGCCGCAGATGCCGAAGCCGAGTCGAAGGGTTCAGGTTATTCCAGGATACCCAGCCCAACATCATTGGCAAGGTGCGGACGGTACTGTTGTTGGAGTGCCGGTGGTTCACCACGAACCCGCTCTACACCAATACCAGGTCCAGCATGTCCAGCTTGCGCAAGACCCGAACATCCAGTACCAGCTCCCACTGCCGCACTTGGTACAGCACCAACATTTACAGGCAGCCGTTCAGCAACACGTCGTACCTCCGCCGCCCATGTTCGTCCATGAGCAGACGGCAGCGACGACGTTGTCTGTTGTTTCTGCAATTTCCGAGGGGCAGCATCAGCCGAGTGTGCCGCCTCAGGAGCAGCAGCAGTATCAGCAAGTTGAGCAACAGACTGTTGACAACCATGTTCAACCTCAGCCGCAGCCTGAACAAAGCATGCCGCCGCCGTCAGGGCATGGCGAACCACAAGTGCAGCAAGCCACTGTGGAACCTACACCGCAGCCACATGTTGTACAAGCTCCTGAGCAGCAGGTGCAACCCGAGCCCGCTCACCCCCACGTTCAGGTGCAGGAGCCTACTCCGCAAGCCGTACCTCCACCTCCCGCACCAGAACAAGGACATCCCCATCCCGAACCCCTTCATCATCCTCAACCACAAGAAGAGCATGCTCAAATGCAAGTTCGGCTGCCCTTTCCAGGGGAACACCAGCAGCAGCAACAGATGCCAGTTCAGTCTCAGCTCGTTTCTCACGAAGCGACGCCGGCAGCTACACCTGCACCACCCCCAGCTGCTCTGCCGGTTCAATTACAGCAGCAAATGTCAAGGCCAATGGAAGCTCCTGGTACTCCTATGGCGCACACTCCTGCTCCCGGTATGCCGCAAGCAGGTACTCCTGCTCCTCCAACACCTATCAAGCCGGCATCGACGCCAGCTCCCGAACAGCCTGTCGCGCTCCACAAGATCGACCCCACTCTTAGTACGCAGCAGCAGTATGAACGTGCTCGCGCTGCTGCACGGCCGAACCCGACTAGACGTGGTAAGCCGACGCAGCGAAGACATTGGTCGAAAGAGGAGGAAGATGCGTTGTTTGCTGGTTTGGATGCGTTGAAGGGACCGCACTGGAGTCAGATTTTGGCGTTGTATGGGCCTGGTGGGTCGATCTCCGAGGCGTTGAAGGACAGAACGCAGGTTCAGTTGAAGGATAAGGCGCGTAACCTGAAGCTCTGGTTCCTCAAGAACAACTTCGAAGTCCCACATTACTTGAAGTGCGTCACTGGTGATCTGAAACGAGGACGTGGGGAAAGCTTGGAAGCGGAGGAGGGTGAGGGTGTGGAAGGAAGTCCTGCGCCGAAGAAAGAGAAGAAAGCGAAGGGTAAAGGGAAAGCCGGACAAGAGGGCGAGGCGGCGGAGGAAGCTGCGCAGGAGGCACAGGATGTTAGGGATGCGCAGGACGCGAAGGAAGAGGATCTGGTTGCTCCAGTTGGCGGCAATGGGGAGTATGTTTCTACGAAGGCGGAGGATCTTGCACATGGGCATGCTGTGCAGCATATGAACGGTCAACCTGGTGTCGAGGGTCATGGACAACCGGCAGCACTTGATCATAACCTCATGCCACACGAGCCTACTCAACAACAGCAACTCGAACAGCAAGGCGACGCAATTCAATTGCAAGCGGTGCAAGAGTATGCCCAGCAACTGGATCCTAACCATCAATACGACCCTAACATGCAGTACCACCACGACCCTACGCAAGACATGCAGATGAACTTTGGCGTGGATGGACAGGTTATGCACGGTTTCGAGCATCCCTACGTGGATTATACGCATCATCACCAGCAATTGGGTGTTGGTGGTGATGAAGGTGATAAATACAACCTGGAGAATATGGATCCGGCGTTGCAGGCTGCTGCGCAGGAGGTACATGAGCCTGTTGCGCATGTGGAGGTGATGCATCAAGAACATGGACATCATGAAGTGCAGGGTGGTGAAGTGCATCACCCCGAGGAGTACGTTCACCACCATGAGCAGCAGGTGGAGGAGGTGCATCAGGAGGGTCATCTTCCGGTGCACGCGATTGACCCTAGCTTGCAGTGAAGAACTTGAGGAGAATATGTCGATCAACACGGGCACTTACAGCGGGTTTGAATGGTACCCGCCTTTTAGCGATCGGGCGTTTCTGGATTTAGATATGGAGTCTTGAATTTTCTTGTCTGGGATGATGTATAAATACACATATACCTTCTTAGAAAGACATTGACCGTTCGTTCCTTCTCAAAAAACAGGATGTGGATGCGGATTCTTGATTGTCGATGTCTCAAGGTTCGTCTACGCGCACGGTCCGCCAATCGCGCACCGTTGTTCAGTACAGTACAAAGTGTATGGTCACAGGATAACCTGAGCACGCGCACGCATACGTATGGAAAAAGCGGCACGAGAGCGATGGTTGAGTCACGAGTTTGTATTGTCGTGTATTTAAGGGCGTGGACGCGTCGTTCATTGCCCGTCAATTGTTCTTGAACCATGCCGAACTCGACACTACTCGCAGAATTTGCAGCCAGGCTCAAGTCACCTGGCCTTGAGAACGGAGACCGCAATGTTGTACTGGATGGCAATTCGCTCTCTCCTGGCGTCTTATACGATGTTGCCCACTCGGGTGTTCGCGTCTCTCTGTCGCCGCACACGAAGGCCCCTGTTGACAACTGTGCCCAATGGCTGGAGGAGCAACTTGCCAAGGGCGAAGTCATCTACGGCGTGAACACTGGGTTCGGTGGTAGTGCAGATACGAGGACGAAGGATACATGGGGTCTACAGGCGTCGCTTATTAGGCACCTTAATGTCGGCGCATTGGAGGGTGGGAAGTTGGATGCAGCGGACGTCAGAGCAGCAATGTGCATTCGCGTCTCGTCCGCTCTTCATGGCGCTAGTGCGGTCCGTTGGTCGACAGTTCAGGTGATGGAGACAATGCTCAATGCCGGGGTTACGCCTGTCATCCCCCTTCGAGGCTCTATCTCAGCAAGTGGTGATCTTATCCCGCTGAGCTACATCGCTGCTGCTCTGACTGGGAAGAATGGCTCGTTCTGTGATGTCCGTGGGAAGTCGGATCCGGTGCCTTCCTCAGACGCTTTGGCGGCGTTGAATGCTGGGCCCTTGACGCTGAGTCCGAAGGAAGGCCTTGCTATTGTCAATGGGACGAGTGTTGGCGCTGGTGTTGCGAGTAATGTTTCCGTAGAGGTTGACAGTCTGCTTGCTGCTGCCACCATCGCAAGTGCACTCGTGATGGAAGCCGTCGGATCTGAATTTGCCGGTGAGCCATCGGCCACGGTGTGCGGAAATAAGGACATAGAGGGTGTATTCAAGGTATTGTTGCTTTCTCCTGCTAGTTGGAGAGAGTTGCGCAAGGAGATCACGGGAGGATACCCCCGCAACGGGCGCGAGAAGGTCTCACTAGCAACAGTGTCCTCGTTTCTCACGGCTGCTCTGCATCATCTCAACACAGCTATGGCAACCCTAACCATCGAACTCAACTCCGTTACGGACAATCCCCTCTTCCATCCCCAAAGCAACACGACCCTCCACGGTGGGAACTTCCAAGCGATGGCCGTGACTCGTGCCGTTTCCTCCCTCGCCACCACCCTCGTCCTCCTCGCCGAGCTGCTTTACGCATTACACGCTTCGATGGTTAACCACGACATCAGTGGGCTCACCCCAAATCTTGCATGGGGTGACCCCAGCCGAGATTTTGGAATGAAGGGTGTTGATATTGCGATGTGTGCGTTGCTGAGTGAGATCCAGTCTCTTGCTTCTGGAGACGTTTCAAGCCATATCCGGTCGGCGGAGTTGGATAACCAGAGTGTCAATTCGATGGCTCTTGTTGCTGCGAGGAAGGCGAGGGAGATGACGAAGTTGGTCAAGATCATGGTGGGTTATGTGCTGCTTGAGGCATGTCAAGCCCTTGATCTCGCGAAGAAACGCAAGTTGTTCCTCACTGCGGCTTCGGAGTTCGTTGTAGATAGGGCCAGTCGCTGCTTCGAAACGCATCCCGCAGTATCTGCTCAGCTTGAGAAGACCTTTATCCTGCAATATGAGGCTACAAAGACTATGGATGTGCGAATGAGGATGGAACACATCGCCGCGAGTATTGTGCCTCACCTTATCCAAACTTCCTCTAATGCTGAACACATTCACGAGCTACTCCAAGGCACCTGGAAGAAGAACACTGCGGCAGTATTGGAGCATATGTGGTCGTCACTCAAGAGATCTGAAGCGAATGGGTCGATACCGTTGTCCCCTGTTATTCAGCCTCTTCTCGCTAGAATTTACACCCACATCCGTGATGATCTGGAGGTTGATACCCATGAGTTCGGTCACAGCGAGATCCCTCATGGTGCTGTAGTTGACATTATCGTCCGCGAATTGGCACCGAAGCACGGAAGATTGGCGGTCGAAATCGCTGAGGTGATTGCTGCAGCTGTATCGACGGCACCATCATATACTAATGGCTCAACGAACGGCCATACCCCTAGCGGACGTCTTCCTTCTCCTGATGTGTCCGCCCATGACGAAATTGCGGCTTCTTCCGCTAATCTTCTGAAGATCTCTCAAATATCTACTGCACTGGCAGCCGAAGCCCTCCTCGGCACCATTGAGTCTTACGACCCAAAAGTACACGCCCTACGTCCTCATCCAGGCCAAATCCGCGTCGGCGCCAATCTCACCCGTTTGTTGAAAAGTTCTCGCCTCATCCACCAGCACACGCCGGACGCGGACTTGAGCTTGGGTGATCGCGGCCTAAGTGGACCGAGGGAACTCAAGCAAGACCGCTACGCACTCCGTACAGCACCACAATGGATCGGACCGCAGATGGAGGCATTAGAGATTGTGATTGGAGTTTTCAGTGATCCCGATGCCTCTGACATCGCGAGGATTTGCGCGCTTGATGGCGTGAGAGCTTGTGTGCAGGCACTTTGCCGGTTAGCGATGGCGCAATTGACGGAGATCATGACCGATTCGATGAATAAGGGATTGCCGCACAGTCCTGAGGCGGGTATCTCGGACCAGCATCAAGCAGAGGGGACGATGGCGAAGCTTGAGTTGCTCTCTGCGCCGTTACTCTCCCACATGCAAAACGGGGAAATCAACAAACTCGATACACTCGTTCAACAATCTATCCGCACTACTACTGAGGCTTTGACGGCAGCGAAAGAGATATTTACGGCACATATGTATGCGTGTGTGAGGGCGGTTGAGCAAAGGGTGATGTTGGAGGAGAAAATCACTCATATTCAGACAGCAGTGGAAACACGATACGGAGAATTGCTGCCGGGGTTCACTCAACAAGCTCTTGGCACGATCAGACAGATTTTACAAGCTTCGTCGCGACATGACGAAAGCATGTTGGTGAATGCGTTGTCCAGTTTGTTACTACTTCATGTCGACATCTCGATTCCGGATGAGGAACCTCCTACGATTGATATCAGCAGGAAGAGTTTACAAGTACAGTCACGACTTTCTGAACTAAAGTCGGTGATATCAGAGGCCATGGCCACTTTCAAGAACGAAGCAGACGCGGGGGAATACGTCGGGGATGCTACGAGGGAGATGTTTGTATGCTTGCGTGGATTGTGTCAGGAGAGTGGAGGGCTGGAGGGGCTGAAGAATGTACCAGAGTTTCTTGAGGGGAAATACCTCAAGAAGGTGTTAGATGCGTGTTTGCCTTGAGACGTGCTTATGCTTTAGTAGCTATGATCGGGATGATCGTTATTCGGTACAGTGCGGTACGTAATAGTAATAATGATAGTGCATATCCTATCTCCCACTCAACCACCCCGCCACAACCGCCCTCTCCCTCCCCCTCTCATCCCCCCACCCAACAACCTCCCCAACAACCCTCTCAACCTCCCCCCTCCCCCTAACCCCCGTCATAACACCCCTCACCCCGGCATGACTTCTCACCATCTCCCTCAATTTCACACCACACTCCCCTCCCGCCTCACGCCAGAAATACGAAATAGGCGAAACACCCGATAATGCCGCGACCGAGATGGAGAGGGATGTGGTTGCCGTGGATAGGGATTCTGCTAGTTGGGCTGGGGGGCGGAGGGATTGGATCGCTGTCGTGATAGCCCTGAGTATCGCAGCGTCACTACCCGCTCTCCGTGCCCCGTCCAAGCCGCCCGCAAACTCCCGAACCCCAAACGCGACATACGCATCCAACGCGGTCAACACACTCTGCTCCACATGTGCCTGCGGCGCGAGGATTTTGAGGATGTGGAGGTTGGAGTGGATGAGAGCGGGAGGGGTTGAGGGTGTGCGGAGGGTGCGGGTGGAGTTTGTGAGGAGGGCGTGGTGGAGGGTGTGGAGGTGGGGGGTGTGGTGTGTTATTGGGAGGAGGGTTGGGAGGATTGGGTGAGTGCGGAGGAGGTGGTCTATGGGTGTTTTCTGTGTTAGCTTGGCGTTCATGTGGTTGTTTGGGGTGTGGGGGCCGACGTACTCAGTTCGGATACGGTCATTGCGACTTGTACCCCACTGTCGCCCTCGACTCCACTCTCCCCGACTTTTACTCCCTCGATTCGTCGTGCGAGGTAGAGATACCTCACGAGGACCCGCATCGCGACGACGATTTCTTGTAACCGTCTCGTTTCGTCGAGGAGCGGCGCAGCTTTGTCGTATGAGGCATGGACGCGATCGCGGAGACGGGTATGTGTTGATTGAAGTGTTTCGAGGGGTGTAGAGAGCGATTTTGCGGGAGCTAGAAGTGAGGCATTGGCGCGTGCGCCGTCGATGAGTTCGGAGTAGTGCGTGTCGACCTGTATTTCCCGTCACAGTCAGCCGACACGATCGCGACGCAAGCTGTCAGTTAAGTAGCAGGGAGATACCTGGTCGCGAAGCATGCTCTCAACTTCCTCGATCATAAACTCGGCCTTCTTGAGGGGTACGGAGAGATCGATGGTGGTGTCTGATGCATCGTGTGTTGCCAAGATCAGTGAGTTTGCGTGGTTTGATGGAGCAAAGTCTGGAGCTGTTAGAGGAGTGAAGTCAGAGTATTGCGTTTTGAGGCGGAGGTGGAGGGGGAGGGGGGTCATTCTTGCTTGTTGTCTGGGTCCGTGCTGGGTTGGCTCGTACGTCGCGTTAGTCAGAGGGGGGTCCCGTCGCAACTCATTGTATTTTGTCTGTCCGTTTCGAAAACATCAACCATCCCCCGTGGTCTAGTGGTTATGATGCCCCCCTAGTAAGGGGGTGATCGCTGGTTCAAATCCGGCCGGGGGAATCTCCGTTTTGTGGTTATCCGCGGTTGAACACTCGTGAAACCGCATGATTTCCATCGCATTTCTCATCGAATTCACTTCTATTTTTGGCGTTGATCTCCGTCCAAGTCCGCACTCTGGTGTTTAGGCCCACGCCCCGACGTCACAAAGCAGCGTTGAGCTCAGGTTGCATACGGCCGCGGTAGGGACCACCCATAACAGATCGTCCAGTGCCAACTGAAAAAGACGACAGGACGGTATCTTGACAGTAGCTATATAGCATTCAGAGCTCTGGCTACCCGTATACTGCCACCGCGGCATCTTGCCAGCATGCCTACCGTTCCATCGTTCCGGTCCTTTGCTTCCTCGAGGCCATCCTCGACTCCTGGGTCAACGAGACCGTCTTCGCCGGCACTGCCTGGAGTCTCTGAGTCTTCCGGCTCGCCATTACCTTCGATGGGTTCTTCATCAGCCTCGAGGTACAAACAGAAAGTCCTGAATTACATCAGCAAACGACCAATTTCCTCTGCTGCTATTCCTGCTGCAGCCGAAGTAGCGGAAGCAGTTATGAAGCTTCCGGAGCAAACTGGAGTCAATGTATCGAGTGCGTCTGATAATAGCAAGCTGGATGAGGATAGTGGGATTCCGGTGAAGGAAACTATGGTCGTTTTTCCCTCCTACGCACGGATCAAGAATGGTGGACCTAGTCACGAAGGTACGAGCATGCTCGGAACGATGAATGCCGTTCTAACATGTATGTAGGATGTAAAGAAATCGAAATCAACGTCCATGGATGGCTCTATGACGCTCCCGCCCGCACAAGCCGGAAAAGCCGCATCATCCTTTCGGTAGCACGGCAAATTGTCGGTCTACCGCCTCTCCCTACTGATTCGAAACGCAAATCGACAGATAGTAGCACGGCATCCGGCTCTGGTCCTTCACCTCTCTCACAAGGTTACTTCACTAATAACAGCGGAGCAAGCACACCCCGCGATGAACGGGAGCTGCTGGATCTCATTGAACTGAGCGATGAGCCTGAAGAAATGCTATCGTCTGAGTCTGTGACATCTTCGGGCGCCGCAACACCGAATGAGCCGGATGCGACGGGCATGTTCGACGTCGCGAAGGATCGAGGTACCGCAGCTGCTGAAGAAGCACGCCGGCATTCCATACCTAAGCGTGTGAACTCCGAGCCCCAAAGTCCACACGCGGAGAACGCACCTCGACGAGTTGCTACAGAACCTACCAGAGAACCGAAACGAACATCGACCGAGAAGTATGCAAAGCACTTCCCAAATCTGGATTTGGTTACTTGTCATACCAATCTCGCATTCCGTCTCGCACCATTCATGAGTCGTCCTGTTGTTGGGCGTGCAGTGACATGCAAAGTTTTCGACGAGGAGGACAAATTGGTACACGAGCAAAGCCTCACCACCTCTGACGTTGGCCACTTCCTCGGCAAGGTCCGCGTGCCGATTCAGAGGGTGCAATCATCACGACTTCTGAAGTTGCGCATCTTCGATCAAGTTAACACGGAGTTGAAACAGACCAGCAAGTGCAAGATCGTGCCTGACAATGGAGTGAGTATTATTTCTGATATCGATGATACGATCAAGCATTCTGCTGTGACTGCTGGTGCGAGGGAGTTGTTCAGGAATACGTTTGTGCGAGACTTGAAGGGGTTGGAGGTACCTGGTATTCGTTCCTTGTATGGGAAGTTGGAGCAGATGGGCGTTTCGTTGCACTATGTCTCGAATTCGCCATGGCAGATTTGGCCTGTGTTGAAGGATTTCATGGGTGTGGGTGGATTACCGGGAGGTTCCGTTCATTTGAAGCAATACTCTGGTATGCTTCAGGGGATTTGGGAACCTGCCGCAGAAAGGAAACGCGCGAACGTGGAAGGTGTACTGAAAGACTTCCCTGGGAGGAAGTTCATGTTGTTTGGCGATTCTGGAGAACAGGATCTGGAGTTGTATGTCGAGATGGCGAATGAGTATCAGGGACAAGTCGTTGGAATATTCGTTCGGGATGTTACTACGCCGCAGGCTATGCTTGCTTTGGCGAAGAACAATCCGGCTTCCAGTGATATGTCTAGTACAGGGATAGTTGATCAGGTTCTGGGTTCAGCATTGAGTACGGGGGGCGTTCCGAATATCAACGTCGACAGTGCCAGCGATGTCAACAATATGCTCGACCCCGGAGATATAGGATTCGACCCGACAGAAGCAAACGCAAGGGCAGCGGAAAAGAAAATGTTGGAGAACCCGCCTCCGCCAATCCCACCGCTTTTGCCTCCGAGGGACAAGGTCGCTGGTGAAAGGAAGCCTGTGCATGCAAATACTGAGCCTGTGGAAAGTTCGTATGTACCTCCGCTGCCGCCGAGGAAAGCGAAGAGTATCAATGAGGTTGGTGCAGGGCCGGCGAGCGAAGTTACTGTTACGCCGGCTGGAGAGACGGTTGACAAGACGTCTACGACACATGGACTGGCGCAGCCGAAGACACCGAGACCGGTTATGTACCGCCGTGCGCACTCGGCTTATTCGTCCACCAAGAGTCTCTTTACCTCACCCGCCGAGAAGACGATGGAACAGCCCTCCCTCGTGACGTCACCAAACAAGAAGGTCGAAGCATGGCGTCGTCGCCTCGAAAGCGCAAGGTCCAGAATCCCGCAGGGCTGTGTCCTCGAAGTCTGGAGAAGCGGTAGTGACATCGAGGATGCTGTCGTTCAGCTTGCAGACAAATCCATCGAGAAGCAGAAAAAGGTCGCACAGTCTTCCCCACATGCAAGAGTCAAAGAAGGCAATTTGATTCACATTTAGAGTTACGGATGGGTTGCGACTGCAATTGGGTGTGTTAGGTATGCATATCATGTTGGAAATCGGCGTTCTCTTTGCTAAAAACGTGGGAGTTGTTCATTCTTTGTTATTTGCCTTCTTTCATCATGTTTCCGCTCATGTTCCATTCGTGTTCATCATTTGACGGATGCTTTGCTCAGCGTACAACCGCTCCTCGTAGCCAAAAACTATTGTCGTTATCCTTTCAATGCTTCCAATCTCTGTCTCATACCAGCCAATACGTCCTCCTCGTCTTCCTCTTCCTGTACGGGTTCTGGCTCCACAATCCTCCCCTCCGGGACCTTCGCCGCGTTGGCCAACTTTCCACCCACAACCTCTTCCAAAATCTTGTCAACTTCCTCATCAGCCTCCTCATCCAATTCCTCGTCCACACCAAGCTCATCCAGCGTATCTCCAATCATCTCATCTATAATACCCGCCTTCGTCATCTCCATCGACATTTCGCGCATTTGTGCGGATATTTGGGGTAGGGAGACGAGTGTGTTGACGTCTTTCATGATTTTTGTCGAGGATCTTAAGCTGTTTGAGATTTTGTACGTAGCTGTCCATCACTGTCAGTCAACCAAGTTTTGTCAGTTGACGAAACCTATGGACATACCCATTTGTTCATTTAATTGCATCAGGACGCTTCCAACTAAGGCTTTACTCCTACTGACTCTTTCGCTTTCCTTTCGTGCTCTGACGATTTCTCGTGCTAAGGTCTTCTGCGATACGACATCGCTTGGCCGTGTCTTGGCGGTTTGCTTGAGGAGCCGTTTGGTCTTGGATTCAGCAAGGGAGATAGAGTTGAGCTGCTTTTCGAGAGCGCGCTGCTCGGCACGAAGCTGAGTCGACCATTTCCGGTGAAGTTCTTGTGGTGTTGGCTTGAAGAAGAAGCTGCGGATGGTCTCCATCGCTGATTACCGGAGGGAAGAAGGACGAAGGTTTGTACTATAGGGTGGAGCCGATTGAAAGCTTAGACTGTGAATAATGATTACTGGATCCTGAAAACTCTTCCCCTGCTAGAAACTGAAGACAGGAAGGTTGACGTTTATGATCTGGTGTTTATGCTGTCGCGTATCGATAGTCGGCGTCGTACATGCGTCGACGTCAGTCTAACTGAGGGTGGGGAAGTAACGCAGTCGTAGGAAAGCGATGAAACTCCGCAGTCATGTTCACGGAGACACAAAAGGAAAGCCTGTCAGATAGAAAGCGAGCAGCTTGGCGCATCTGCCCAAACAGCGAGACAAGAAAAAAGTGATTCCCCCGGCCGGATTTGAACCAGCGATCACCCCCTTACTAGGGGGGCATCATAACCACTAGACCACGGGGGATGGTTGATGTTTGAGAATTTGCCAAATCAAACAGAAAACAAATGCTAAACTGGGTTCAGGTCTCGTCTTTCCCACGACTGTTCCGGACGAAATAACATGCAGTGACGCACTGGATCAGGGCTGGGGACCTCAACGGGATCTGCTTGAGCAGAGCCTTTCTGTAGGAGGGTTGTAAGCGTTTGACAGTGCGCGATAAGTTGCTGGCGGGGGACATGCTATTGGAAACGATTTCAGTTGTTTGTGTGCCACTTGTCTGTGATCCGAGCATGTAGAAGTACCAACGTTGGTGGGTTTCATATCTGTATCTGTGCTACTAATATCAAGTCTTAGGTGCTTTTCGACCTGCGTGTAAGGAAAGGCGGAGGAAGTCAATGCAAACGGGGCGCTTGTACGTCGTGCTGGAAATCTCAACACAAAAGTAACCCAACTGCCAATTTACGCAGAGCTCCCAAGCACGGGCATCAGAAATGTCACACACATCAGGGCAAAGGAGAGCTCGCGATGATAGATGCTGTTGGGATTGCTCTCCTTGGGCGGTGAGCAGTTTCTGCATGCGTACATCGCGATCTCGCGGTCCGCGCACCGGTTTCCTATTGTGCAACCGCGCCGGCCGAGCCAATCGGTGCAGTGTTCAAGGCGATTAGCGACTTAAGCAAGACAGTCATAGGTCTTTATGCCGGCCCACTGTAGGAGCTCTCACCGGTATCCGATCCCTGACAGCTGATACTACTACATATCAGGAGGTATCAAAGGAGGATGGTGAGTATGATACGGATAAGCAAGAATCACGAGGAAGGAACAAGAGAAGAAGGGCGAGGAAGAGGATAGGTGTAATGGAAGCTGCGCCTTTCATATTCCGCGCCAAGCTATGGTATAATGCCATCTGCATCCCACATCCCAATTCCCACATACTTCCTTCCATCGAAAACGTGAACCACCCTACAAAAAGTACTCTGACTTCGCACCCCGATGCGCCGGTATCTGCCTCTGATCATCCGGCACCGCATTAAAAATCTTGAATGTGGGCTCCTCCTGCCCCTCCTCCACCTGCATAATACTCGCCACATTCCCACATCGGTAACAGTAATTAGGTGCACTCCAGACTGTAACCAAATTTTTGCCCTCGAAATGGTATTTGTATCCTTCTTGTACGAGTTGATGTGCCCGAGCGATGAGCTTGAGGTCATTGATGTGGTTGAATTGTGAGGTGACCTTGTCACCGAATAACCACCCTGCACCACGGGGACTCACAGCCCATGTACCGACGTCTTCGGGGTCAGACCACATTAAATCACAAAACGCTCCGTCGTGTGGGATTTCCTGTGCGCGCGCAACGACGCGGATTTGATCCAGTGTCTTGATTTCGGGGGAGAGACCCCCGTGGACGCAGAGGATGGACCCGTCGATGATTGCGGCAAGGGTTAGGAAGTCGAAGACTTGGCAGCAGTATTTCCAGACGTTTGCGTTGCCGTATTTTGTGTTGCATTCATCTGTGCATGACTGTCAGTATGGCTGCAGTGGGAAGAGAGGGGCGGTAAGCACCGTAGAAACCGTAGACTTGGGTGATTTGTCTGGATTCGTGGTTTCCTCGCAAGAGTGTTATTCGGTCCGGATACCGTGCTTTTAGACACATCAACAACGTAAAGGTCTCCAAACTGAAGTATCCTCGATCCACGAAATCGCCCTATACGTCGATTAGCCAATCTCTTTCTAGAATAAATCTGTTGACGAACATACCATGAAGATGTAATTTGTATCTGGTACCTGCCCACCCACGCGAAACAACTCCATCAAGTCATAGAATTGACCGTGGATGTCGCCACAGACTGTTACGGGCGAGTTGACAGGTTGGATATTTGATTCTTCCATCAACAACTCCTTCACCATTTCGCATAGGTGTTTAAGGTCGGCCTCTGGTAGGTATCTGTACGAATCGTCAGCCGCCCAGCCTGTGAAGATGCCAATGAGGAAAAACGTACTTGCACTGCTTGATTTGCTCGAGCCATTCATCTGGACCGGCAACCATTGTGGATAATGGGGAGAAACGAGGATGCGCAAAGACGTGGAGGCGAGAAGAATTGAATGTGCTTGAACAAACGCGACGATCGGAGGAGTATAGAGAGGCGTATCTTGGGTGAATGCTGTTTTGTGACGGCGTTCGGGTCGGTGAGCTTATGCAGGCTGACGGCGATGTGCGCAGCTTGCACAAGGATACGATTGGGCCGGCAACGGATCACTCAGGAGACCTTATCAATTGATTGAAGATTCTTCTCTTCTCTTTAGCTTATCCTATGTACAGGACGGTATTGACGCACTGTTTCCCCTTAACCTGCATCACAGCCGCGGCCGCCGTACGTACGGCCGTATCGAATACGTGCATCTCGTAAATCCCGACTCCACCATATATTGCAATTGTCATGCCGGATCCCAAGGCTGCAACTGATGCTGCGACGGCTCCTCCGATAGCAATCACGAAGAAAGACGGTCCTGCCGACCAAAAACTCAAACCAAGGCCTAAACCACGAGACCCAGTTGGCCCCAAATTGAAGGTGGTCGTACGCCGTCTCCCGCCTAACCTTCCTGAAGAGATCTTCATAACCGCAACAGACGAATGGGTCAACGAAAAAACAACATCCTGGTTCCACTACATCCCCGGAAAACTAACCGAGAACCCCAACAAACAATCTCGCTCAAGCCGCGCCTACATCAAATTCCTCACTCCCGCCCACATCACGACCTTCCACACCGCCTTCCATAGGCACCTCTTCATCGACTCCCGTGGCCGCGAATCCCGTGCCCTTGTCGAACTGGCCCCCAACCAAAAAACCGCCCGCACCCGCAGCGGGAGGGCGAAAGATAACCGCTCCAACACACTTGAGGAGGACCCGGAGTTTAAGGCCTTTGTGGAGAGTTTGAGTGAGAAAGGGAGTGGAGTACCGGCTGTGGAGAAGGAAGAGGAGAGCAAGGTTACGCCATTGATTGAGTATTTGAGGGCGCAGAAGGAGAAGAAAAAGGTGGCGAAGGAGAAGAGTCGGGAGAAGGAGAAGAAGAGGAAGGAGAAGGAGGGTGGGGTTGGTGCTGCTACGGCTGAGAAAGGTAGTAGACGGAAGAAAAGTGGAGCGCCTGCTGCTGGGGATGGGGCTGCCAAGACGAACGGTGCGAAGGCTGGACAACAACCCGCTACAGGAGACGCCACAGCACCCAAATCTCGTCGCTCCAAACAACGAGCAGCGAAAGCCGCAGCTTCTGCAACAGCCGGTGACACCGCCACGACCACCCCGCAACCTTGCGCGCCTTCGACGAATGCGCGGAAACCTGCACAGAAGCAGCCCAAGATCGTGCAACCACCGCAGAATGGGGTGGGTCCGCCGAACGCGTTGATGCAAGCTGCGAGGAGGCCGCCAAATGCGCTGGCGGCTCAGGCTGGTGGTGGTGGGCAGGGAGGACAGGGACAGGCGCAGGGTGGTGGACGGGGAAGGAGGGGAGGTGGTGGCGGTGGTGCGGCACAGGGGAACCGACAACCTCCCACGCAACCTCAGGCCAGTACACAGCAACAACACGTACAACAACCACCCACGGGCCCTGCTGCTCAAGTCGCACAACGCGGTGGCCGTGCTCCGGCTCGTGGTGGCATGAACCCTCGAGGTGGACTAGCCATCGGAGGAGGACGTGGTCCACCCGTCCCAATATTAGTCGCACAGGCACAGTTACAGGCCTTACAGAGTGGCCGCGGAGGGTTTGCGAGAGCCGGCTTTGGGCCCGGAGGTCGTGGGGGAAGGGGAGGCGGCAGAGGAGGAGGGAGGGGTGGGGCGGTTGTGGGAGGTGCAACGGGTGCACCAGCGGCGCCGCAAGGTTGACCACGTGGAGTGGAGAATCGAGTGAAGAACGATGTGACGGACATGTCATGATATTGAATATCTGTGGCCACCAGAAGGGTCGAGAGTACGGCGCTTCGCGGTCTTTGTAATAGTGCGGAGTGTCATCCTTGAGCGCTCTCATTGCGAGCGATATAGCTTGCCTCTGCACCTCGTTACGGATGAATGATGAGGTCAAGGCAATCAAGAGAAGCTCGAACGCTTGGTCTATCAACGTGTAAAGCAGCTGAAGTAACGAATCATTATCTCCCCATGGTCCAATCCTCTCCGGCACGTGACGTGCCTGACCATGTATGACGTTCTCCTCCCCCAGGTTCACGCTGGTCCGAGATCCCCACAAACTCACCACCAGATCTACACCAGATCATACATCAATCAGCCATGGGAGTAAGTCCAGACGACATCATCAAGTCAACCCTCAAGCATGGCTTGGACAAACTCAGTCCTGAGGAGAAACGCGTTCTTGAAGAAAGCGCATCGACTATGTCCATATGTACCAAGGTTGGAGCAGCTGTTGGAGTCATTGCTCTGGGATTCGCTAGTACGTTCCGCATCCCTCCTATTTCGCTACCTTTCTTGTTCTAACACTGCGGTCTATAGCCCGCCGTCTTAAGAATACAACACGGCTCCGCATTTTCGGAGCTAGTTTGTTCGGTATGTTCGCCGGTGGTCAAGTCGGTCTCATGGTCGGCATATACCAAACCTCTAACATTATTCGTGCGTTGCCTGATAAACAGCATTTGCTATCTGTGTTGAATGAGACGCAGGCGGAGATCGCGAGTGGAATCAAGGCTCCAAGAAGTTCAGCTGTCGGCGGATCTCCAAGTGGTCGTATTCCGCCATTGGAGGTGCGAGGTGGGAATGGGAATGGGAATGAGTTTGAGCAAGTTCCGGATGCGGATGATGGCAGGATTTTGAGTGATGAGGAGATGAATCGACAAGCGATGTTACTTGAGCAACAACGATTAGCCAGCGCGAACGGTGCAGACGGTGTTGATCCCACTCCAGGGCAACCACAGAGTGCATGGGCACGGGCACAGCAACAACCAGAACCACCGACACGGACACCAAAATGGGACGAGATCCGTCAGGCGCAAACTGGACAATCGCAAAGCGCATGGGGGCGCGTTCGTCGAGAAGCCGCTACCTCCTCCCCGTCTTCTTCTTCGTCAAAGTCAGGCTCGGAGCCGTTTGGACAGGGAGCGTATTCTTACTCCGCGAAACTCGAGGAAGAGGATTTGGCACGGGAGAAGGGGATGGAGGATTTCGAGAAGGTGTTGGAGAGCGAGAGAGCGGCTTCTGCAAGGACTGGGGAGGATAAGTATGCGGGTACAGGCTTCGGGGGGAGGAAGAAGGTAAACCAGTATGGTGATGAGTCTTAAGCATGATCAGGCGATATGAGCATCGAATACCAGCTTCACTACCTAGGACACACTGTTCACCTTCAATGACTTCATGGATGAAGTTCCCAGGACCTCCCGGTGTGATCACGTGCATAATCGTGGGGTCCCCGTTGCTATGCGGCGATCATTGTTTACGTGCGCGACAACAACGACTCCGCCAAGTCCTCCAACGAAGCGTACGGCAAACCGACAGGCCAGCAGCATTCACTCTCTTTACAACCATCGACATTCTTTAAGTACAACCGGCTCATTCTTTCGCTTCTATAATGACCACTTTCGCCGTCGGCAACGGCACATCGATTCATGTTGACGACCCATTTCTCGAAGACATCGTCGATGACATCTCAGAAGAACTCCCACACAAGCACGCACAACAGGTATCGACACCAGCGACTCGTGAATATGTTCCAGATTGGCTCGCGGATTTGTCGGGGGAGTGGATCAGTGAGCGGGGGGAGAATTCACCGGCGGAGGATCGGGGAAGCGTGAGTACGCACCGCAGTAACGAGACACAGAAAGCGGCTGCTAGGGATAGCGCTGGAACGGTGAAAGTCCTCGAGGAGGTCCCTGAGAACATCGTTGGGAGGTTAGGGATGCGGACACCGGAGTGGAAGAAGAACGGTGCGGTAAAAGATTTCTTCAGCCCGATTGCGTTAGAGAGTATGTTTCGACCACCGACTGTTCAAGCGAGACCGGGTAGTGCGCCTAATGCGCCGTTCGCCAGTTCGACCCTGAATAAAGCGATGCAGCCCCAGGGCTTTGCGGAGGTGTTTGGGAGTACGAGTCCGATTGGGAAGGTCGGGAGTGATCATATTTTGCAGGACGAGGGTGTAACGAATCCGCTGTTGACGGTGTCGTCGAAGGGACAGACCATTTCTGACATGCCTTCAGAAGTAAAGATCACGCATTTTGTGCCTTCAGAACGCGACGAGAACTCACCTTCGGCCGCGTCTGTCAAGCAGCGTACCGTCCGTTTCGACCCCAACAACGAACACTACGACTTTACCTTTTCACCTCCCAAACCACAAACTACTCGTCCCGCGACACCTGAAGGCCGAGCACCGAATGCGGAACCAAAGAAGAGTCCGCTGAAGCTGTTCCAGGGAAACTTTGATACGTTCACCGAGGAGCGGCTGAGTGCGATGGTGGAGAAACTTGGGTCTGCAGCAGGAAGTTCCAACGGCGGCAGTGTGATCGAGCCCGAACCAAAGAGATTGAGAACTCGCAGTGTGAACAATAGCCCGCAGAAGCCACAGGAGAGAGTTCGTAGTATGGGTACGAAAGATTTCTTGGCTCAAGCGGAGAAGGTTATGGGGTACATCAGGCGAAGGTACCAGCCTGAATCTCTCGATAGTTTTCACGAAGTCGAGGAAGCGGAGGAGAGAATGGCAAAGATCCAGAGGGAGACGAAAGTCTCTGCTACATTGACGAGTGCGTTTAGTGATTGGTCTTCTGCGCCTGCCGATTCTCGGAGTTTGAGAACTATCCAGGTCGCGGCACTCAAGGAGGAACTCGAAAGGTCACGTCCATCAAGTGCGGATTCGGGCGCGAGGGGTGAGGAGGGGATGTACTATGATTCTATCAAGGAACAGTGGTCGCGCTCGCTTATCCATCTCCGTGCTCCGCCACCAGCCGACATCCTACCTCCCCGCGATCAACCACAACAACAACCTCGCATCAGCAGTGCAGAGTCCATTCATGTGATAACACCCGCCGATGCCTCACACATGCTTGCGGACAGAGTTGGGGAGATGACACTTGACCGCAGACAAATGAAATGGATCAAGCCAATGGAAGATGAGGATGAGGATCCGTTCAGGGATATCGAGAGTTTGGTTAGTGAGAGGGATGTGTCGCCGGATCGGGAGAGGAAGGAGTTCTTGCCAATGGATAGTGTGATTGAGGAGGACGTGCCGGCTGATGAAGGGTTGACCACGAAGGAGAAGCTGGAGGCAAGAGAGGTACAGGGTGTAATTGTGACGCCACACGAGGTGAAGGTTGCGGAGGTTGTACAGGCACAAGAGGTCATCGAAGTTGAGCAAACTGTGGCACCCGAAGTGAAGGTGGTGGAGGAGAAAAGCGCCGAGGTCACGGAGTTTGTTCCAGCCTCTCAGCCTGATGAAAGGTCCGAGCAGTGTCAGCAGTGGTCGCCAGTCCGCAGCTCTCCCATTCGCAACGAGCAAATGTCCTTCTTGAGCCCCGCTCGGGC
This sequence comes from Saitoella complicata NRRL Y-17804, assembly GCF_001661265.1. Classification (NCBI taxonomy): domain Eukaryota; kingdom Fungi; phylum Ascomycota; class Saitoellomycetes; order Saitoellales; family Saitoellaceae; genus Saitoella; species Saitoella complicata. Next base: position 79,904 of record NW_017567007.1, read on the forward strand.
CAACAACCATGTTACCGAGTGGTCTCCCATCCGTGAACACCCGCAACCAAACGATGAGCACACTGCCTCGTGGGACAAATCGAACCTCGAAAGACTGAGCTTCGCGACTCCTCACTACCTCGAGCGTGTCCGCAACAACATGATCGAACACAGCTTCCAGTCGCCAATTCCGCCCACTCCACCGTCGTCGAAGGGATCCATTGCGAGGTCGACATACGCCAAACCTGCACCGAAGCCGAAATTGGCTGCTAACCCGTTGTTGGCACGTATGTCACACTTGAAGCTGGATGAGGGCAATTCATCGCTTATGTCTCTCTCTGCTGTCGACTGTTCTTTTTCCGTCGCTGCTGAGATGGTGTTGAAGGCTTTGACTGACGTCGAGCCGTTCAAGCCTGACTGGGCGAGTATCCGGAAGATCGACCTGTCTGGTCGTGAGTTGGAGAGTCTCATGACGTTGGAGAAGCAGTGCCCGAAGGTCAAGGAGTTAGATGTTAGCGATAATCAGCTCGGTTATTTGACGGGCGTTCCGACTGAGGTCAGGGCACTTAAGGCTAGCGGGAACAGGTTGACTGGGTTGACTACATTCAGTTACTTGAAGGATCTTCAATATCTGGATGTTGCCAACAATGAGATCGATACATTGCATGGGTTTGCTACGTTGTATCATGTGCGTGAGCTCAACATTGACCAGAATGAGATCTCCTCTCTGGATGGGGTTACTCATTTGGATGGGCTGTTGAAGCTGAATGTTCGTAAAAATGGGCTCAAGGAGGTTCACTTCACCAAGGGTCAGTTTGTGAGGTTGGAGGAGCTAGATCTCTCCGGCAACGAGATCACGTCGTTGACTGGGCTGGAGCACCTTCAAAGGCTCATGTCTTTGAGTTTGGATGGGAATCTTATCAAGGAGCTGAAGGTTGTGTCTCACATGCGCAGTCTCAGAACACTGAGGATTAGCGGAAATGACCTCGAAGCCTTCGACGCGTCAATGTTCCCTAACTTGAGGACACTGTATCTCGATGACAACTGCTTGAGCAATGTTCACGGATTGCACGGGTTGAAGTATCTCGAGAACCTCTCGGTAAGGGATCAGAGGAGCGAGGGATTGCAGATCGAGATGCGCGATATCGACGATGTACGGAAGCTGTACTTGTCAGGTAACAAGCTTGCCCGGTTTAATTTCGACAAGGGCTTTTACAACCTTCAGTACCTGGAAGTTGCTGCTACTGGTTTGACTGCATTGCCTGAAAACTTTTCAAGGATGGCACCGAATTTGCGCGTCTTGAACATCTCATACAATGCTATCAGGGATATCTCGGCTCTGCATGATCTGCAGAAGCTTAACCGCTTGTTCGCTGTTGGCAACGAACTCGAGCGTGCTGGTGATGTTTGCAACACTTTGCTCAACCTTCGTCATCTCCAGGTGCTGGACTTGCGCGGTAACCCTCTAACCCAGGGCTTTTACGCACCAGTTGCCATGACCTCCACTACCATCGACCATCGACAGTTGTACACGCTGGCAGTGAGCAGGTCTGCACAGGAAGAGTGGCAAACTCGAGATGCAACGTTCAGGAAGCACTTGCCCGCTGATCTTCAGCTGAAGAGGAAAGCTTATGAGGGCTTGGTGTACACCTCTGCACCAGGGTTGAAGTGGCTCTGTGGAGCTATCGTTACATCCAGAGACATTGCGGATGCAGAGAAAGTATTATCGTGTTTAGAGACCGAGGCAAGGGCGTGAGACGGGGAAAGTATGATTAGCTAAGGGATACCGTGTGAGTTTCTGAGGTCAAGGCGCTGGCGTCTCTTTGACAAATATTCTATGATACCATAGTGGACTTTATCTTTATTCTAATGATAATTTTGCTGGAGGATGTGCGATGTGTAATACCCTGCCGTGGGTTTTGGGATTCGCAAGCTGTGTTAAGCTTCTCACGCTTCCTCGACAACCTTTCGAAATTTCGCCTCCCGTATTCGCAGACGTATCGACACCGGGCGTCTCGCCGAACCAAAGGCATAACTCGTCGCTTTTCTCTCCATTAAGGAGATTTCTAAGGTTACACTCGTGATTTTGGCAACTCATAAAGTTCATCCGTCCGAACCAGCGAGCCGAATCGTGTTATGACTACGTCGTTAATCCTCCATCCTCCCGATTCAGATACGGCGCCATCTCAATACTCTCTTGAGGCTCGCCCTTGTTGTGTACGAAAAGACCCTGAAGTTGAGCCGTCGACACAGGCCTTCCCGTCTCCCGAGAATCCGTCTGACAAACTCATCCGCCTCAGCCTCCTTCCCTTCATAGAACCTCATGAACATTTCTCGGAGCTGGTGCGATGTAGCAGTACCAATCAACCGCTTCATATCGACGCGACCTGGACGGATAAGTGCAGGATCCAACCTTTCAGCATGGTTTGTCGTCATGAAAATAATGCGTTCCTCAGCGGATGCGACACCATCCAACGCATTCAGCAAACCGGAAAATGTCACATTTGAGCGACCATAGCCTGACTCTTCGGTTTGTTGTCGGCCTGAGAACGCGGCGTCGATGTCTTCGAGTAGCATGATTGATCTCTCGGGAGGTTGGAGAGGAGGTGATTCAGTTTGTCGTCTGTTAGGCCTCGTTCGGAGAGGTTCAGGATAGCAATGTTGTATTCGAGTTCCCCAGCTAGAGCCTGGATGAACGATGTCTTTCCAGAACCTGGAGGACCGTGGAGGAGGTATCCTCTTCGGTATGGGATACCGCGTTCGTAGTACCACTTCCCACTTGCCAAGAAGTCTTTGACGTCCGCGACGATCTCTTCTTTGATACCTTTGTCCAGAACCACACTATCCAAAAGACGTCTCCGACGTGGTTGTCCGAAGGGTCTCCATTCTGGACCCCAGGAGGTGTACATCACCGTCTTCTCAAAATGCGCCCATTTCCATTGCTAGACCTTTTGCTTCTTCCAACAGTCCCGTGAATAAATGGCGGTCCCGGGAGAGGGTTGTCAGCGTCACAACTTCCCACGGTGATCCAGTAGATATATCAACCATCTTGGTGTCTCTTGATCTGGTAACTTGAATCTATGTCTCTCCATCTGAAGAAGTACTTGCCAGGTCCAGGGACTAGCGAGAATGTGGTGGGTGCCGAACCGTTGTCGTGTTGTTTGTAGGATGTCTCGACGGCAAGGTGATGTAAGCGTCCGAGACCAAGACCCGCGGAAGCGGTCTTTTGTTGTAGGGACATACAGTGAAGGAACCGGAGGTATGGTTTGTCTTTTGATGGGATTTCGAGGGTGACCAACATTTTGCGTTGGGCCATATGTGCTGCTCTTACTGCACCCTGTCGGGCCATTGCCAACCCAGCACCGAGACCCATCAAACCGAATCCCTACAGGACATTGTCAGTTCTACCACCATAAACCTGGAGCAATAGGTAACGTACAGCTCCGAACAGCGGGTTATCCGTGACCTGACTGAACCAGCCCTTATCTGCCGCTGCCGCTGGAGTAGCAGCAGCACCCTGCTTGATCGCAAGGACACCCTAGATAGTTTGAGGCTGCGTTACCGTCTCTGATACGGTTGCTGCGATGTCTGCCATCTTTGGCTTGGAGGTGGTAACGTAGACTCGTTGACCCTTGCAGTTGCAATTGCCCGACAGCACCCCACATCGATGCAAGGGCCATGTCGTATACGGTATTCCGAACGGCCCGTGCTCTTCTGAAAATGCTCAGGTTTTTCGTCATATGCCTATGAAAACAGTCACCACTCCTACTGTGCATTTACAGTTGACGGCCACCGACACCGCGATCTCTCCAGACGCCAATGTCGACCCAGATCGTGAGGATGACTTCAAGCTGCCAAAACGGTCTTCCCTTACTTGTGTACTGATCTGCAATCTTCTGATCCAGGTGCGTATGAAGACATTGCGACACTGCGGTTCTTATAGTTGTTAGATCTCCTACTTCATCGTCATCCCCACCTCCTCGACCTACGCGAAGAGCCTGGGAGGAACCAACGCCATATCCGGAGCAATCATCGGTGTACCCACGGCCTGTGCAGCACTATGCCTCGCTCCAATGCTCCGTATCAGTAAGAACGGGTACGGAAGACCACTTAAAATTGGTTGTTTGGCCATGGCTCTCGGACAGTTTCTGTACGCCATCGCGGATCGCACGGGATGGTTGTACTTGATCCTCATCGGGCGCATCGTGAGTGGACCCGGTCAGGTATACCTGATGTAGCTTCCCTGGCAAAGTGTTCTATACGGGTCCTGACAGGGCGCTACAGGTTCGGCAAACGTTTCTGCACGGATCCCCGTCAGGTGGGTCTTCGACGCCGTGCGACACTCGCTAGTTGGCTCGTTCTCACACAAGCAGCTGGGACGATGATTGGGCCATTTGCTGGGGCTTTATTATATAGGATTGGGGTGAGTAGTGGGGACTCGAAGTGGTGGAATGGGTATACGGCGCCGGGATGGTTGATGATGGGGTTGTGGTTGGTATTTTTCGTTGTCGTGAGTTGTGTGTTTGAGGATGTGCAGACAGAAATCGTGCAAGAAAGTCCGGAGTCTGATACCGAGGGCCATCCAAAACGCAACCTCCTTTTGAGATTCGCTTCATTCTGGCAGGACGAATTAATCACGCCTATACGCAAGCTCCAACCCCGCCAGCAAGCAGTTCTTGCTTGTATGGTGTGGTACGCAACCATAGCATTCTTCGTCCTCGGTACTTGGGAAGCATTCATCCCATCATATTCCAAAGACGCACCTGGCCTCAAGTTGACACCATTCTCCTCCGGTATTCTTTTCGCGCTAGGGGGGCTTGCAGTTTTCCCGATCCTCGTAGTGAATTTGTTCACTGTGAGGAAAACACAAGAACGGCATACATTCCTCTCTGCATCGTTGGTTGGAATTGTTGGCCTGCTAATCCAGTTGATGACGCAAGTGACGGGGAAGGTGCACTACTCAAGCTTCTACATCAGTTGGGTACTGGTAGCCTTAGGCTTCAACCTCCTCACAACTCTCACGTTCGCTCTACTCAGCAAGCAGCTTCCAAAGGAGTGGAACCTGAGAAGTAGCCTAATCATCCAAACAGGAAACTACATCGGGAGAGTAACAGGAGCCTTATGGGGCGGAGTCAACGGTAAAGTTGGCGCAAACACAACTATAGGTCTCGATCTGGCGTTTGCCGGAATAGCCGTGCTCTCCCTACTTCCCCTCTGGACCTTCATGAAAGCAAAAACAGGATAAGCAGGCATGGTATCTAAGTAGATATATTCGGACCAAGAATACCCAATAAAGCCTAATCATCCACCATGCCAACGTACAAATCACGATCACAACCTGTGGACCTCTGGATAAAGGGCCGCGACCTAGGCCTCGCTATGACGAATCTCAAACCTGAAAGACAAAACGCCTCGTAAAGAACCAACACACACTCATCTCATCAAACACTCCGCTCCGAACACCTCATGCACCACCTACTCGGCAACCCCAACAGCCTCGAGCTTCTCAGTTGCCTCTTCGACCCCTGCATCACCGTTCGCCGGCTTGCCGGATGCTTCGCCATTCTGCTCAGCCTCATCATCGCTCTCATCCTTCCGGTACTCAGTCAAATCCCATTCGTCCTCCTGTCCGTAACCCTCGTCATCGTCATCAAGCAAATCGGGCCTAAACACGAACCAGTTCCTTCCCGAAACCATTCCACCGGCCCTACCAGCCTTAACCTGTGCCTCAATCTTCTTCTGATTATCCTTCTCATCAGCCTCCTTCCTCTCAATCCTCTCCTGTTTCCACTTGTTGAAGGTCTCCAATGTAACGGGCGTGAGGTTCTTGCCCAACCTGTGTCGTTCGGTCTCGATGAAGTCTTCGAGGGTGATTTCGACCTTCTTGTCGTTCTTCTTTTCACCCTTGGTTTTGAGCACGAAACCAGGTGGTAGGGCGTGACGGTACATACAGTCGTTACCGCCATTCGGGCATTCCCATCTCCAACCATATTTGTTGTTCTCAACTGCCTCCAAGAAGAATTTACAGACGATGTCGGTGGTGGTTTTGGGGTTTCCGTGTTTGGACAACACGACGGCAGCGAGACGCTCCTCGTCCCAATCATCCATTTTGTCTTCCTCGACGGCTTCTCCGAGTTCGTCACGAACGTCGGTGTATAGATCCTTCTTGACGACTCTGCGGCCGACGTTGAGATCGTGCGAGAACTTGCACTTTTCGCCCTTTGCACACTTTCCTTCCTGTTTCCAGAAAACACAAAGAATAGTCTTGGGGTCAACACCGAACGGTACCTTGGGTTGGATGAGCGAGGGCTTGAACAACTCGGCGAGCTCAGCCTTCTTCTTCTCCTCGGCGGCCCTCTTGGCTGCGATCCTATCCTTCTCGTCCTCCTTGGCTTTGGCGGCCTTACTGTTCTTTCCCGCCTGCTCTTCTTGCTGTCTAACAGTGTTGACGTAATTCTGGACCTTGGCGGACTTGTTCTTGTTCTTCATACCGAAGGTCTTGTCGACCTTGACGCTCTTCTCCTTCGGCTGTTGGCCTTTTCCCTTTGGTGGCATGTTGGGCGATCTGTATCTGGAGGATGTACTGAAACGAAAGGGGAGTTATTGATACGACCTTGGTATCGATTGCTTCGTAAGGCGATGCCCTTTTTGCGTTTGCGGTGTTCGTTCGTCGATGTCGTGCCCCTCGAAATTCAAGAGAACCCGCAGGTCGACGCGCCACGCCCAAAACGTTTAACATGGGAAGAGCAGGGAATTGCGGTTTTCGATGGGATTGCAATACGCTCTTACACGCATGTGAGGACAGACTCCAATTGGCTTCTGCGTGATTAACCAAACTGTTGGTATGAGTGCTTCAAGCCTTCACAGCAAATCGTAATACTCTTATAACTTCCAGACGGGTATGTCGCTATGCGTACAAAAATTGCCTCCATTTTCCGCCCTATCTTGATACTCTTACATCCCTCTTTACTTCTTCTCCTCCTCCAACGCCGGCATCTCCTCCTCCTCATCACTCTCATCGCCCCCGAAATCCATTCCTCCACCCATGCCTCCCAATCCGCCCATCCCCCCGAGCTTCGACAAATCCAGATTATTGAAATCCATCCCGGGCATACCCATGTTCGCCATCGGGTTAATCCCGGCCATGGGGTTCTCCTCCTCGGGATCCTGCTCGTCCTCATCAACCCACTTATCGAAATCAGTCTTGAGCCAATGTTCCTTCTTCTTCTCCTTGAAGAGTCTGGGCCAGTATTCCTCGTTCTTCTCCTTCTTACGGAGAATGAACTGAATGTTTCTGGTGGAGACGTGGGTGACGGAAGCCTCGGGGTCGATCTCGGCAAAGAACTCAATGTTGAGGGCGTAGGATTTGTCCGAGGTGGAGGAGGAACCGGTGAAGGAGAGGGAGGTGGAGGTGAGGTTGATCGAGGGGGATTTTACGTCGGGGGTGTTGATGGTGAGGTAAACGACGTTCTTGGACTCATCGTCCGCACTTGATCTTTGTGCCCAGAGGACTGTATGAACTGTCAATAATCAATCCGAGAATGCTTGTCGACGTATCATACCTTCGGGAGTAGCCGTTTGCGCAGACATTGTTTCAATTCAGTATTGGATGTGGTAAGTGAAAGTGGGGAATGGTCCTCGTCTCTGTTTAAGCTCGGCCGACGTCTTGGTGTGCGAAGCGCGGGAGTTTGCGGTCATTACGCACAACGGGCACACACTAAGAAAAACTTGGAAGGTGCCAGAAACATAAATTCTTAGGATTATCAAAGATGTTACAGAGATGTCCCTCCCCTTCAAAAGACGCCCAAGCACGGAGGTAAGCTCGGGTATCCTCTGTAAAGGAGGTGTACGAACGACACATCGCAGAGTTAACGTCCGCGATGTGTCTAACCAATATAAGCGGGTCGTTTACGTCCAACAATGTGAGTATGCCATTGAAGGACGAGATAAAGCCGCTATATCTCGAAAGAGACTTCACAAATGGAGGAAGGGGACGGAACCGAGTAAACGGATATTTTATTGAATGTGACCCATGTAAACCGACAAAACTCCGAGATAAAGTTAGTCGACTGACGTGTGACCAGCAGAGTCAGACAATTAAGCAGACTCCTGAGCCTTGCCACCCTTGCGCTGTATGAGTAGTTAGCCCTGATCCACTATAGAAGGTGAAGGGAACAAACCTGAAGGATAGCGAGACGGTCCTTGTCCAACTTCAAAGAAGTAATGACAACCTTGGAGGCGTCAAGACCAACCGGGGCAGAAGCACCGTTGACCTTCTCACGGACGATACGCTCGACCTGAATGACCCACTTGCGGCGGTAGACGGAGGTGACCTTGCCCTCCTTGCCCTTCTGGGAACCACGGACAACGAGGACCTCGTCGTCCTTGCGGATGGGCATGGAGCGGACACCGTACTTCTCACGGAGCTCCTTGGAGAGGGGAGCAGACATGAGGGTGCGGCGGACGGAGGAGGGAGCGGAGAAGTGGGCCTTGCGGCACTGGCGGCGGGAGGAGGAGACGTCTAGGAGACAGTTAAGGATTGGGATGCAAACAAAGAGGGAAGAAGATCCGAGATCCGGTCTCGCAGCATCCATCACCCGTCCGAGGGACCGTTTCATTAAATGACGAGACGAAAGATGGACCGACGGAAAGGCGACGAACAAACGAGACCGGACAGAATTGCAAGGTGGGATTCACGAAGAAGAGCCCACTTGGACAGTTCCACGGAAGGTAGTGGTAGACATACCAGCCGAGTACTTCATTCTGTATTTTGTTGGTGGTCGAACGGGGGGGGGTGTTGGGATGGATCGGACGAGAACTGTATTGCTATTGCTGGGAGGGTCAGATTTTGCAAGGGGAGTCACGTGTCCCTGAGCTGGGAGGTCTCCAAACCCTCAGAACAGCTGGACAGGTACGTAACTGAGATAGACAGGCACAGACAGGCACAGACAGGCATAGACAGGCACAGACAGGTACGTAACAGGCACAGGTACAGTGTCCACCGAAGACAATGGCCCTCCTCCGGCCCTCAGAACAGCACCGATATGCCGAGCTCCTCGCGAGCAGCAAGAGCGCGGCGGCGATGGACTACGACGAGGCCCACGCGTACATCGCCCGCTTCCTCGCCGCGACGCCCTCACTGCACGCGCTCGGAGCTCACCTGGCCGCCCAGTTCAGCTGCCCAATCGCTGCCGTGTCCTGGACTCCGACGCCGAGGACGCTGAGTTCAGTCGTCGAGCTGCTGAGCGAGGGCGAGCACCTGGGGACACCGAGGTCTGGGCTGGGCTATGATGACGCGCACAAATGGGTCTCTGATTTCTTGCGGCGAGTCCCGAGCGAGGAGGGGCTGAGAGTCACGGCGAAGAATCTGTGGAAGATTGATCTTCCCGCTTTCACACAGACCCACACGCTCATCCCAGAAGGCGTCACCGAACACAACGTCGCAGAATCGATACTACTAGCCGCAAACCGCCACCCGGACCGGAAGATGAATGATGTTATGAGTGGGACTTCGAAGGAGTTTGCGGTCGAGATTGTGTCGGGGGCTGGGACGCCGGTTCCTGCGACGAAGGAGAAGGATAGGGAAGGGAGGGAGACGAGTCCGACCAAGAGTGCCTTGTCCACTGTGGCGGACTCACTCATGAGCGGCGCCAGGAAGTTCCTGGGGTTTGGACAAACCAAGTCTCCGGCCAAGGAACACGCCGACCCTGACGACGAGATTGTCGAGATTTCCCCAGGCCCCAAACGAACGAGCTCAACCTCGCAAGCGAAGAAGAGGAGGGCAAGCAAGAAATTCAGTGTCTGGACATGTGGCTGGATGGGATGTGCCGCCGAACTCCACGATCGACCTACGCTGGAGAAACATGTAAAGTCCCAACACGGACTCGAAGCACCTTCTGGTGGATTCCCCTGTGTCTGGCAAGGCGGCTGTTCCGACAAAATGATCGAGTTTGAGAGTAGACCGGAGATTTTGGAACATATCCAGAAAGAACATCTGGATCCGATGAGGTGGGCTTGTGGGGTTTGCACTGGGTTGACGTTCGCGAGGAAGGAGGAGTTTGACAGACACGAGGCTGATTTCCATCCTGACATCTCTGACCCGGAGGACGACAACGGCGAGACCCACGCAATCCGCCGGAAACGGAGAAAGACTGGGCGTAGTAGTCTATCCTCACCGCTTTACACCACACCACTCGCTAAACCCGGTCCGAAGGGTTGGACACCGAAACCGCCCCCAGGGTACTCCATGCCCGAAACACTCACCGGTTCTGGCCGTCGAAAGGGTGAACGCACCAGGGAGGAGGAGGAGGTGGGGAAGAGGAGTATCGTGGATCGGAAAACGAGCGGGTGGATTGATTCGGAGGATGAGGAGGAGGTCAAGGTACAGCGTCTTGCGTTTGAGGGACCGGATGTGACACTGGTGGTAGGAAGGAAGAGGGCGAGGAGGGCGAGGGAGTTGGTTCCTGCGGATAGTTACCGGGCGAAGATTGCGAGGGCGGCGGAGGAGGATATGAGGGTGATTAAGGGGGTTGCGGGAAAGGCGAAGGATGGGTCGGTGACGCCGGAGGAGGGTGGGAATAGGGTCAAGTGGGCGCGATGGCTTAGTTACGTGAAGCGTTGACTGTGGTTATCAAGTATGACAGTGGACTATTTGTATGCGATATCGATTTTGAGGTTATCTACAGGATCATCAATGATCAATACATGCTTACTCAGCTGCGTTCATTTCCGGGCTTCTATTAGAGATTAATGATTGCTATCCTTGCCCGGCCGTCTAATAACGCACACCGTACTCAATCATCCATATCCTCCGTCTCCAGCACCACCTCCTCCTGCGCATCCTGCAAACTACGAAACAACCCCTTCTCGGCATCCCCACCCAACGCCCTCTGTACTTCTAATCCCAGATCCCACCTCGACTCCTCGAGGAATCCCTCAATCCCCTTCATAGCATCATCCACATCAAACGCACTCATTTGACTCATTTGACTCAGTGCTCTACTCATACCCTCGCCGCCCTTTCTGTTGGAGGGAAGAAATGCCGTGGGGTTGTAGGAAATTGGCGAGTCGAGGAGTGCGCTGAAGGGTTTTGGGGCGGGTGAGGCGGTCGGTGTGGTGAAGGTGCGGAAGTGCAGACTTGCTCCGTTTGCATGTCCGTTTGCTGGCTTCGGGGTTGAGGGGGTTTGAGTTTCGGCGATTGGTCCGCTTGGGGTGGGGTCGAAGTGAAGGGTGCCTAATGGAGCTTCACCTGTTCCAGTTCCGTTTGTAGCATTTGTCGGTGCCGGCGTCCGTTGAGTGACCTTCTCCTTCGTCTCCGCGATCGTAGGCCGGGGCGCAGAGCTACCGACTCCAAGCAGCTCTCCCCATTTGACCTCCTCCCCACTTCCTTCCACCAGCGGCGTAGCAACTAAGCTCAACTCGCCCACCTCTCTCGTCGGTGTATCCAACACTGGTTTAGGTGGGAACAGGGTAGATGACCGCATTGCCTCCACAAATGATAGTTTCGCTTTCGCTAGTTCTTCCTGTGTATTCATGTCTGCTAGGCTTGCGCTGGAGGTGTTAACATCGGCGCGGGTTATTGGTGATGGAGGTGATTGCTGTTTTTCGGGTGAGGGTACACGTAATGACGTGGGAGCTGGAGCAAGGGAGGCAGGCTCTTCGTTGGCCGTGACGAAAGTGTCTTTGTTGGTGTTCGTTTCAAGCTCTTGTACGCCCTCAAAAGGGGCGAACGGTGACAGCTGCGGTGGTGCAGATAGTACGGGAGCGGAGTTACCGACATGTAGAGTATCCTTGGCTGACTCGCACACACCTCCGTTACTTTCTTCCACTACCTCTTTCGCAGATTCCGTAGGCAGTTTTGTAACGATCATGGTCTGTTTGGTCCGTGATTTGACGGGGCTCAATGCGTCGAAATCTACGAAGCGAGGCTTCTCGACGGGTGCGAGGACGGGTTTAGGTGAGTTGAGCATGTTCCGTAGATCCATTGGGGATGATGTTCGTCGTTGTATGGATGACGGCGGGTCACCCGCAACTGGAGGAACAGGAGTAGGACTGGATGGGTAGCGCACGCCCGTATATTGCGCATTGATGACAGCTGCCCGAGGTGTTTGCGACCCTTCAAGTGCTGAAGATGACCTTGCATTCAAATCGGAGACCGGTAGTACGGGTGTATGCGCCTCCATCCCAACACTTCCATTCGTCGAAGCGAAATTCGTGGCTAACGACGTGTCGTCCATCTTCTTCCCAGTCACCACCCCCTGCTTCTTCCTTGCCGAGAAATACTGGTTGATTTTGTCTGCCGGACCAGGTGTACTCGTCCCCTCTCTCCTTTTCCTCTTCTTGCTCGTTGCCGCAACACTGCTCGCCTGACTGAGCATACTGCCATTCCCCGTCCCCTCCTGCACACTGGCACACACCAAATCATCCACTCGTATCGCCGTCCTCCTCCACGGATGATGCTCATCCTTCAACGGAAACGGACCCCGTATCGAAGCCGACAATATAAAGAGATCATGGCCGTCTTTGTAGCGTTGCGCACACATGTTTTCGCGATGTCGTCGGGCGGAGAGGTCGTCTTCTGGATCGGAATCTGGAGCAAGGACGAGGGTGTCTGGTGCCATAAACTGTGGACAGCAAAGGACCGTTCAGGTAGACGGTTATGAATAAGAGGAGCAGGGGGTGTTCTGTTTGGGGGACCGTTGTTATGGCGTTGCGCTCACGCCTGGACCATCATCACCATTCCCGATTGGGAACATGACGAACTGCAACTGTAACGTAGTTCTCCCCCGCTCAACCAAGGTCAATACCACCAATGGGAGACGACTCCAATCCTCGAGATACAATTCGTATTCTCATTGCGACCGACAACCATGTTGGTTACCTTGAGCGCGATCCTGTCCGTGGAAATGACTCCATGGTCGCCTTTGACGAGGTGATGCAACTTGCGAAGTCTGAGGATGTGGATATGGTCCTATTGGGCGGTGACCTATTCCATGAAAACAAGCCAAGTCGAAAGGCACTGTATCAGTGCATGCGGAGTATTCGCCTAAATTCTTACGGGGATAAGCCGTGTGAGCTACGAGTATTGAGTGACCAATCTGTGGCGACGGAGGATACGTATGCTCTTCAAAGTCTATCACTAGCAAAAGTCGAGGACTGACGAGCTTACAGTGCCGTCGCACATCTAAACTACGAAGACCCCGATATCAACGTCGCCATTCCCGTCTTCTCCATCCACGGAAACCACGACGACCCCTCCGGCGAAGGTCGTTTTTGCGCCCTCGACATTCTGCAAGTAGCAGGCCTCGTCAACTACTTTGGACGTGTCCCCGAAAATGACGACATCAGTGTTCGTCCGATCCTGCTCCAGAAGGGCGAAACGAAACTCGCGTTATACGGTCTTTCTAACGTCCGAGACGAGAGGCTGTTTCGCAGTTTTAGGGATGGGAAGGTGAGGTTCATGAGGCCTGCTATGGGTCCGGGAGGAAAGGACGAATGGTTCAATTTGATTGCGGTACACCAGAATCATACGAGTCATACGGAGACGGGGTACCTCCCTGAATCCTTCATCCAAGATTTCTTCGACATGGTCCTCTGGGGCCACGAACACGATTGCCACATCGAACCCCGCCTCAACACCGAGCAGAACTTCCACGTCATCCAACCTGGGAGTAGTGTTGCGACGAGTTTGAGTGCGGGTGAGAGTATCCCGAAACACGTGGGTGTGCTGAGTATCCATAAGAAATCGTTTTCGTTGAAGACGATTAGGTTGACGAGTGTGAGGCCGTTTGTGATTAGGGATATTTCGTTGAGCGACGAAAAAGCCATCAGACCGAATACGGAGAACAAGTCGTCTGTGACGGCGTTCTTGATTGAGCAGGTGGAGGAATGCATTACGGAGGCAATCGAGGAGTGGCGAGAGGCACAGGGCCCAGAAGACCGGGACAAGACACCTCCGTTACCTCTCGTACGGTTGAGGGTCGACTACGCAGGAGGATATGACGTCGAAAACCCGCAACGCTTCTCCAACCGCTTCGTCGGTAAAGTCGCGAACTCGGGTGACGTCGTCCTCTTCCATCGCAAACGCGCCCAAGCGACTCGCAAAGCCCGCACAAACATCGACGTTGACGACACAGATCTCCTAGCAGAACACGACTCACTCGACAAGATAAAAATCCAAACTCTGGTAAACGACGTTCTTTCCAAACAAACACTTGCGATTTTAGCCGAGAATGGATTAGGGGACGCGATTTCGCAATATGTGGATAAGGATGATAAGAATGCTGTTAAGCAGTTTGTAGATGATACGTTGACGACGCAGATGAAGACGTTGATGAGGATGGATGTGCGGGAGGAGGATATTGACGGGGCGATTGAGGCGCAGAAGGAGAAGGAGGCTGAGAAGTTTGCCAAGAAGGTTGGGAGGGAGGAGCAAGGAGCAAGGAAGAAGGCGGTTGAGAATGATGGGCTTAGTGAAGATGACATGCCCCCGCCTAGGAGGAGGCAGGTGGCGAGGGATGATGACGAGGATGAGGAGGAGGAAGAAGAGGAAGAGCCGCAGCCGAGTATTCGGACGACGAAGCGGGCGCCGGCCGCCAAGAAAGCTGCTCCGGCGAGAAAGGCGGCGGCTACGTCTACAGGGAGAGGACGAGGGAAGAAAGCCAAGAGTCCAACACTGGAAATCTCAGATGCAGAAGACGATATCATCGACGACGAAGAGGACGATTTTGAGAGTGTACAATCTACGCGTCGGAAGGCACCATCGCGGGCGATGCCGCCGCCGAAAGCCAAGGCCGCACCAGCGAGACGAGGAGCAGCGCGTCAAGCGCAACTGACATTCTCGCAACCCAGTCAAGCACCGAGTCAAACTCCAAGGAAAAGGGCAGCCGTGGAAATCAGTGACGACGAAGACGATGGATTCGAGAGCATGAAGAGACCTGGTGGTAGATAATGTTAACATTTAACTCGTCTTGTAATAAGTCAGGGGTTAAGCGGCGGAGTTCTTGCCCCGCTTGGCATGGCCTGCGAATGTACCGGTCGGTTAATGCGGCAAACTTGGACAGTTGGGCGAACGCGCGTCCAGCTGCAGAGTGATTGTCGGCGCGGAACGAGAATAATAAGCATCCGTTCCGAGAACGTTAAAAGCAAGACCCCTGCTGCGGTAAGGATGGGGACCAGCATACATCCAGGGTAGCATAGCATACACCCCCAGCGACAATGGACAGCGAACATAGGGATATCGAGAAGGGTCCTCAGACGGACGGCATGCCTCCAAAGATCGGCGGGCCTGGGACGGAAGGCGCAGAACACACCGTCTCCTCCACCTCCTCGACCGAAACGAAGGAAATCAACTACGGTGGCCCCAATGGCCTTCACAACGAAATCGACTGGAAGGATTACATTGTTGACTTCAATGGCAAAGACGACCCGGAGCACCCTCACAATTGGCCAATGCGCAAGACGTTGACGACGGCGATCATCTTGGGGTATACGACGTTGTGTTCCGCGTGGGGATCTTCGGTGTTCTCGCCAGGACAGGCCTACGTACAAGCTGAATTTGGGATTTCTCATGAGGTTGCGACACTTACTCTCTCGCTTTACGTCTTGGGATTCGCATTCGGTCCCCTGTTGTGGGGTCCCCTCTCCGAAAACATCGGCAGAAAACCACCTCTCATTATCGGCATGCTTGGCTTCTCCATCTTCCAGATTGCAGTCGCAGTAGCAAAGGACGTGCAAACCGTCATGCTCGGCCGCTTCTTCGGTGGTGTTTTCGCATCGTGCCCACTTGCCGTCGTCGGTGCTGCGTTCGCGGATATGTTCAATCAGCAGTGGCGCGGTAAGGCTATGACGATCTTCGCGGCGATGGTGTTCATGGGACCCATGGCTGCACCGATTGTGGGTGGGTTTATTGCGAAGAGTTATTTGGGGTGGAGGTGGACGGAGTATATCACTGCCATCATGGGGTTCTTTGCGCTCTTCCTCGATTTGTTCTTCTTCTCCGAATGTTATGCGCCGGCCATCTTGGCGAACAAGGCTAAGCGTCTCAGGAAGGAGACTGGAAACTGGGCCTGGCACGCGAAACTTGAGGAGAAAACTCTCACTCCCAGGGATATGGTCAGGGATCTTGTTGGCCGTCCCTTCTACTTGTTGTTCCGCGAACCGATTATCTTGTTGATGACTATCTATACCGCCTTCGTTTACGGTATCCTTTACCTCTTCCTCACCGCCTACGGTTACGAGTTTGCCCTCATCCGCCACTGGGAGCTTGGAGTTTCATCTCTCCCCTACGTCGGTCTCATGGTCGGTGAGATGATCGGTTGTGGAATCGTCTTGGCGTTCGAGCCTTACTATCTTCGTCGTTGTATGGCCAAGGGCGGAAAGCCTGACCCGGAGGCGCGTTTGCCGCCTATGATTATTGGTTCGGTGTTTTTCGCTGCTGGGTTGTTCTGGTTCGGCTGGACGGGTAAGCCGTCTATTCACTGGATCGTGCCGTCCTTGTCTGGAATCTTCACTGGTATCGGGTTGATGACCATCTTCTTGCAAGCCATCAACTACATCATCGACACCTTCTTGATGGTCGCCGCGACTGCCCTTGCCGCAAACACCTTCCTCCGTTCCTTGTTTGGAGCCGCATTTCCGTTGTTTGCCCTCCAGATGTACCAGAACTTGGGTGTTGATTGGGCGAGTAGTTTGTGTGGGTTTATCGCCGTTGCGCTTATTCCCATTCCTATCTTGTTCTTTTATTACGGACCCAAGATTCGGGGGATGTCGAAGAATGCGCCGAAGATCTAAGTTGGAAGGAGATATTTGTGGATTTTTGCAGAAGGCAGCGGGACTGGCGGGAACTTTTTGACACACTGCTTACGATTCTGAGACTCGCTGATCGCCCAGAGTCATGCTCGTTACTATAGAATTTTTTTTTTTGTCATACCTATCTATCGCGGACTGCTCTCATACTTATGGACATCAATAATATTTACTTCACACACCTACTCATCTTGCTCTATCCTTCCATATTATACAGCCATATTTGACAATCTAATGGAACATGGAGTTCTGCTTCACGAACATCTCCCCAAAAGTCTCCTGCCAAGCCTTCGCCCTCGGCTCCGCAAACCCAGGGGCAACCTCATCACGTCCCTCCTCCATCTGGCTCTCAACCTGGTTGATGAATTCCTCGACAGTCAAGGACATGGGGTTCTTCTCCTTCTTGTTGTTGTCAGGGTCGGAGTGGTCGCGGTGCAAATCGGTACCCACGAGAGGAGGCGCAACCTCGATGACCTTGACCTTGGTGTCACGGAGTTGGTAACGGAGGGAGAGGGTGTAAGAGTGGATGAAGGCCTTCGTGGCAGAATACACTGGGCAGAGCGTGAGAGGAACGAATGCGAGGCCGGAGGAAACAGTGATGATCGCTCCCGAAGGCTTAGAGAGGATGTGGGGGAGGAAGTGAGCGGTCAAGTTCACGACTCCGGTAATGTTGGTCTGGATCTCCGACTCAGCTCCGGAGGTGAAGGCATCGATCTTGGAGGAATCGGTGAGGGAAGTGAAGGAGAGGGGTTTCTGGATACCAGCGTTGTTGACGAGGCAGTCGACCTCGGGGTGCTCCTTGAGGAGATCGGACACGAAGGAGGCGAAGGTCTCGGTCTTGGAGGTGTCGAGGACGACGTAGGAGAGCTTAGGGTTGTTCAACTGCTTGACAGTGGCCTGGAGGTTAGACTCGGTACGGCCGGCGATGATGACTTGCTATAGGGAGTGTTAGGGTTGTGGATCGAGGATGACAAATCAGATCAGAGGACGAACCTTGCCCTTGGAGAGGAAAAGCTGAGCAATTGCCTTGCCAAGACCACCACCTCCACCGGTGACGAGAGCGCAGTTCCAGTTGAAGCTTCCAGACATTTTGATTAATAGGATTGAGATTGTTCTGGAGGTCGAGGATGGATTTGGTGTGACGTTTTCCTCGGTCGATCAGCTGCAAGAAAGCGCGCCGGCGCCGGCAGATTCGAAATCCCGTTTTGCCGTGCTTGGCGTAGGAGATGTCAATAATTGCCGACGACGAATGGACCGAGAGTAAGGGCTTATATTGAGGAATGAATTGGAATGATAATAGTTGTGGTCACTCCAGCTACAGCCACAGCTACCAGTTTAAGCTACTGTTATGATAGCGAGCGGTGGACAAGTTCATGTTCAACCATGGATTATAGGTAGCTAAGATCAGGCAGCCTCCCTCGAGACCGGGGTATCATGTTTTTGACGGGTATCTCTAATCATACTCTCCCCTAAGCCGAAAACGCATCCCACATACTCTCCCTAACAAACTCCAACAGTCCCTCCTCATCTCCCGCCAACTTCCTACACTCCTCACTCTCACAAACGCCCTCCTCAACCGCCTTCTTAATAACTCCCGCGGCAACAATCGCACTAATCTCCCTAATCCTGCTCAGCTCGGGATAAACGAGTCCTCTGGACTGTTCGTCTTCGCTTAGGGATGACGCGAGGGATTCGGCGGAGGCATAGATCATGGTTTCGGTTATCCGGGAGGCCTTGGAGAGGATTGCGCCGAGTCCGATACCGGGGAAGACATACATGTTGTTTCCTTGTCCTGGTTGGCGTCTTGTGCCGTCGTAGTCTTGCGCGGCGAATGGGGAACCGGAGGCGAAGACGACGCGGCCACCTGTTGCGTTCAGGGCTTCAGAGTAGGTACATTCGGAGCAGTGAGAGGGGTTGGAGAGGGGGAATACGACGGGTCTTTCGTTGAGCTCGCCCATGCGTTTGAGAATTGAGGGGGTGAACGCGCCACCAATGGTCGAGAGTCCGAGGAGTGCTGTGGGTTTCACAAATTCCAAGACTTCATCCAAGGTTCGGGGGTTCTGTCCGTTGTTGTCGTCGCGGGCAAAGTAGAGCTTGTGTTCAGCGAGGTTGTCACCACGGTCATGCGCCACGAGACCCTTCGAGTCCACGAGCCAGACGCGACGACGGGCTTCTTCCTCAGTCAAGCCACCGTCGAACTGGATCCATTGCGCGATCATCTTCGCGACACCGACACCTGCGGATCCGGCACCGAAGAAGACGATACGCTGGTCCTGAGGCTTCACGCCCGAAATCTCGGCGGCGCGCTTGACACCCGCAACAACAACGGCCCCAGTTCCCTGGATATCGTCGTTGAAGGAAGCGTACTGGTCACGGTACCGGTCCAGGTATTCGAAGGCGCGGTCAGCGATGAAGTCCTCGAATTGGATAACCATAGCAGGGAATCGTGCATGGAGTGCTTGCATAACTTCGTCCATGAACGCAGTCGCGACTTCCTTTGCTGGACGTTCTTGGCGGAGACCAAGGTAGAGGGGGTTATTCAGCAACTCCTCATTATTAGTACCGAGGTCGATTTGGATACCGATGGTAAATTGGGGGTCGATACCCGCACATGCGGTATAGAGGGAGAGTTTGCCGAGGGGAATACCCATACCGCCCAATCCGAGATCCCCAAGTCCGAGGATTCGGGAGCCGTCAGTGATGACGCAGATTTCCGGAAGTCCGGATCCAGAGACGGCGTCAGGGTATCCCTGGACTTTTGCCCACTCGTCGACAACTTGTGCGATCTGACCTTGTTGGGTGAGGTTGAGGTACATACCCTCTACATATGTCCTCGCACCAACGGGGAAGATCTCGCTGAATTTCTGGCATGCGAGGCCGACGGTGGGGGTGTAGACGAGTGGAGTGTACTGTTCGGTCGCGCTCTGCATGAGCTTGTAGAATGCTTTTCTGGCTTCACCGCCTTCTCTTCGGAGGGAAGCGAGGTACATGTATTTATCGAGGTCGGTGTGCTTGACGTCCAATTGCGCCTTGATCCGTTGTGCGTCGAGTTGCCATGACTTCATTGAGGTCTCCTTGGTATTTTGGAGGCCGAATGGCATGAGGGCCGAGGAAATGACGGGCGGGTTGACCGTCTTGGTGTTTATTTGGTGAGGCATCGTCGTGTGAAAATGGTTCGCGAAGGAGGAGAGACGTGATAGGATATTGGAGCTGATCCGTGTAGGAGAAGCCGATCGCATGAAATATGGTAGACCCGTCATCGAGAAGAGAGCAGACAGAACCCTTCTTATACTCCGGGCTTCAGGTGAGAGACTCGAAATGTTCGAGGGAGTCGTCGGATGTATGCGACCGATCTGCGGGGGAATTAAACGTCAGGGAGGGCGGTGATTGGTTTCCGCGCACGGGCGTTGGCGGTGAGGGTGGAGAGCTGCGTCCGTCCCGCTCCGAGGCCTGGGAAGCGGGAGTTAATTCAGCCGACGCGTACGAGCTTCCGCGGGAGCACAGCGACGGTGATTGGATACGGAAGCGGATGAGTTGGGAGTGACTCGCGTCGAGTGTAGACGTCTACGGGTTCCCTACAACTACTACACCGACAGCTGAATCGAGACAGCGGTCTTCCCGCTCCTCCGCGCTCAATGTCGCCTATGACGCCGAAGCCGGTGTGGCTGGTGCGTTCCGGAAGATCTCGGGGTTTGCTCGAGTGGCTCTCCGTTTGTGCGGTGCTCCGCCTCGCTTATGGATGGTGCTTGTAGCTTGTACGCTAATATACGATTGCTATGTACCCAAGCTATGGTCCGTGCGCGAAACCCTCCTATCCTAGTACCCTAACTGAACAGCTGCCATGGTCGAAAGACCGAGGGCGAGGGCGGCGGCGATGGCGTGGGACGGGGTTATCGTGATTGTTTGACGTTCGCCGGAGTAGGATCCGCCGGTCGTGCTATAATCATCCCAATTCACGCGTTTCGTGCGATTCTGGTACTCCACCACCGTGCCGCACCTATTCTTGTATTAGCATCCCGTAGTAATAGAGTACTGTGAACATACCAGTTGTTGGTGATCAACCCATCCTCCCTCTTATACCAACTCCTACAATTGGGGCTCGCAAATGAAGTTCCTCCCAACCTCTCCTGCACCTCATTGAAGTACTTTTCACACGCCCTTTCCTTCACAGTCACGCTCTTAACCCTCTTTTCCAAGACTGGTTTGACAAGTTGACATATATACTCAGATTGAGCCTCAATCATGAGGATGATCGAGTTGTGACCCAGGTTTGTGTTTGGGCCGTATGTCATGGCAAAGTTAGGCAGGTGCGGGACTGTGATACCGTAGTGCGCGATTGGAGCACCAGCTTTGTCCCAAATGTCCGAAATCGATGTAGAGTTTTCTCCACGAACAGTAATCGGGTGCAGGAATTGCTGAGATTTGAACCCGGTTGCGAGGACGAGGAGGTCGCAATTATGGAGGGTGCCGGAAAGTGTCACAGGACCCGCTGGGGTTATGGAGGCGATTGGGTCAGTTTCGAGAGTGACGTTTGATTTTGTCAACGCGTTATAGTAGTCATCGCTGATGATCTGCACCTCTGATCAGCTTCGACATACCGGAGAGAGGAGGACAGAGGACTTACTACACGTTTACACCCAATCGGATAGTCCGCCTTCAACTTCTCCCTCATCTCCTTATCCTGCACCTGCGCCTCCAACATTCCTAAACTCAAGGCCATCAATCCCTTCGCCACCTCACTCTCGGGGTGCACGATCGGCTCGTAGGTACTTTCGCGGAAGTTCATCAATTGCTGACGATAGTACTTCCGGATGGGTGAAATCCGGTACAGGAGGCGCTTGTAAGTAGGAATTGGTGCGTCGAGGCGGGGGACGACCCAGTTTGGGGTGCGTTGGAAAATGGTCAAGCTTTTAGCTTCTTTCTGGATTTCGGGGATGATTTGAACGGCCCTACAAGCATCGTGTTAGCTCGCCGCGACACTTGGAGGAGAGTGGAGGGTAGGGGAGAGTAAATACGTTGCGCCATTGCCGATGATACAAACTTTCTCCCCAGCGTAATTGTAGGTCTTATCCCAACGGGCTGAATGCATGATGCGGCCCTGGAAGGTATCGAAGCCCGGAATGTCCGTGGGAAAGTGAGGTTGGTTGAGTTGGCCGACGCAGCTAACGAGCTATACATGTGGTAAGTTTTGAAACTAATAGGGGAAGAAGGTAGACGGACAAGCTGTGATGTGATTGTGTAAGAGGGGGTGTACTCCCCTTCCTTCGTGCCGGGATTGATCTTGACTTTAGTATTCCAGACTTGATTCTCGTCATCCTGCCGGACATGTCAGTGCGAATACTGACTGGGGCGTGAGAGATGTAAACAAACCCAAACAGCATCCTCGACCTCACTATTAAACCTGATCTTACTATACAAGCCCCACTTTTCCGCAACCTTGATAAAATACTCCAAGATCTCATCCTGCAACGGATACTCCCTCGTCCACTCCGAATTCGGCTCGAACGAGTACGAATAGAGGTGTGAAAACACGTCACACGCCGCACCGGGGTAGCGATTGTCGAACCAGGTACCGCCGATTCCGGCCGACTTTTCGAGGATGACGAAGTCGTGGAGGTTGAGTTTGCGAATGAGGTCGATGGCGATGCAGAGGCCGGAGATGCCCGCGCCAATGATGACGACTGGGGTTTGGGTGGTGGGTGTGGGCATTGTCGTGTGCTAGGGAGGGTTGAAAGGGGACTACAGAACTACATTGAGGATGAAGAGCGTATAAAAGGATCAGGCAGATGATTTATCATGGTGAGGGGAAGGTCGGGTAACGGCAGTCGTGTAGGGACATGTGATGCGAAGATGAACAAGGTTCCACTTGACCCATTACGCTAGGTCAGAGAGTCTCCGTGTTTGGGCAGCTGAGCAAGCGTGCGACATCTCAGGGCATCTCCGAAACTGCGGTTTGCGCCTGCCGAAGTGGGGTATAGTCGAGTTCTAAAGTCATGCAAATCACGTGTAGTGCGCATGTGCGGGGAAAAAGTTGTAGACCCCGAGAACAAAAACCCTTAATACTCGACGACTAAAAGTCTAGGATTGATGGTTGAGGTCGATCCTGAGCCAGGTCAACGGAGGGCATCTTCTCGTGCCTCAAATTCCCGGATTCGGCACACCGTCGAGGTGCCACCACCAGCTACTGCCCCACCGCGGTTCCCGCGGCAAAACCTGTCAACCTACACCCAGCGTCTCCAGCAATTCGAGAGGTGATTCAAGCGTCCAATGATGATGAGTGGGCCTTGGAGGACTTGCAGAACGATCCTCTCTGCCCTGAAGACATCTCCGCTTCCGACCATGCCCTTAACGTCGGGTACCAGATCATTCGCGGTTCGACAACATCCTCGATGTCTCGACTGCGCTCCGCTGAAGACTTCGAGCAATTGAAGGAGACCCTTGCAGGCCTTCAACAGCATGGGCAGGTAAAGGGAAGAAGTGGGCTGTTCATATTACGCTCAAGACTGATTTCAGACCTGCCGACAGTACCAGCGGTGAATCCGACGGTGAACTACCCAATGCTGCTAGGACGAATAAAGGCGAAAAGAAGTACGGTAACAACCCTACGGAGCGTATGCTGAAGGATATTGAGAAGGCAACGACACACTGGTTCCTAATTCTGTAAACGGTGGACTTGTGCTTTCCAGTCCATTCAGCAATGTCACTCACAGGCTGACCACGGAGGCGAATTGCGAATAACCAGAGCGCGCACCGTATCATGAACTCATTTGCCTACCATATGATGACGCGTCCTGGTCTCCTAGGCCCTTGGTTGTCGAGTATGAAGGGTTTTTTGTTTCGACATTTGCTACTTTTTTTCGGATGCGCATACCCACACGTGATTCGCATGACTTTAGAACTCGACTATACAGCGCTTTTCATAAGTTTAGTCAAACGCGGGATTTTCAGGGCAGGGCGCGCCAGGTCAACTCCAGCAACTTGACTTCCACGGAAACACAAAAGACCTTGTATCTCAAGCTACAGACCAGATATCGATAAGCCGACTTCAGCAATGACTTTGGGCAATGCCAAAGCGTACAGGCCATGCCCGTAAAACCCCAGCTCGACTACAGGATGTGGAGCTTGAACCAGACATACATGTGATTGATCTGACACACCTACCTGATGATGCAACTACGGAGATGATTAAAACTGCGGCTTTACCCTTGCTAAGCCGTACCTTCAGGGTCAGGCTGGTTGTTTCACGCCCAGGCCGAAGTGCTTATCCGGAACTCCTTACCGAAATGAAACCGCAATGGGATTGGAATGTAGCGGGCCTGCATATCAAGGATGGTCCTGATGCGTCTCAATCATGATCAGACCTTCAGCACTGAGGTCAGTGAAGACGACTGCACCCTCAAAATTGCCTACAGAGTTGTCAAAGGTAACTTCCGCCCTGGGCCTACAAGCATTACGGGAATCGAAGAATGACGAGCCTTCCTTGAGGAGATGGAGGACCTGCATACTCGTTGGAAGCTCAATGACTTCATGGTCTACCTCAATTGTGCTACTATCTATGTCCCTCCACCTGGTACGGATGAATCTCGTCCGACTCCCGAGGATGCCCTTGAGCCTGAGCTACCCCTGCCTCGAAGGTCTCGTACCCTCCAAGAGGACCTCTCTCCTCCACCAGTCGACCTATCGCCAATCCCGCAGACCAAGGTTGCTGTAAGAACCCAGGGGAAGTTGAATCCGGCGTCGGTTATTGATTTCGAGATCGCCCAGGTCTGGGATTTGGCTCGAGTTCAGTTGAGGGAGTTAGGGTTAGGTGTACTTGAGTCGTTTGAGGGCGCGGCAGACATCCCATTTGTCGAGTTTAAAGCCATACAGCTTCGTGAGAGCTTCGGCTGCTTCGTCTTGGTGAGTACCGGGCGCATCATCGTACATTTTTCGAAGGTCTGTTTTCAGCGTAAGTAGCGAATAATGACTCGCAAAAAGCGTACGGCATGCTTGGTACCATCGCGAATGGCACATCGCATCCTCTGACAGACACTCATAGGTAGCTCTTGACCCCTGTATCCCATCCCTGGACTGCTTGAATGGTGAGGTTGTTGGATTTTACGGTTTGGTGACCTTGGGCACCGTGGTGGGACCTGCATCCACTAACTATATTGCAACTGAGAGTAGTCAAAAGCGCGTGTGCGCACTACTCCACCAAATCGTAAAATGCCTGAAAACACCAACCGCCATTGTACTCCCTACAACACTTGATAAGGCCTGAAATTCAACATGAGTCCAATCAGGTGCGTGCACTTTTAGTACTCAACAGCAAGGTCGGGAGGACACCTAATGATACTGCGACTTGTGCCCATGTCCGCCCAAGAACAGTATATCGAGTCAATAAGCGCTGCGAACATAACGGGAGCTACGGAGTACTCGCTTGTAGCGGACGTCCTAGCAAAGTCACCCCAAACGTACATCGAGTATGTCATCCTGGCCGGTACCATTTTTACCCTGACATGCTAATACTGCTGCCATGCAGTGTCTTCAGGAGTTGTACAAGGATGCAGTATATGCTTACCACGAGGAGATTGCCGGCATGCTGAAAGAAGAATTTGCAGCAGACGAGCTACAACTTACACGCTTCGACGTTTTTCGATGGTGCAAAGCAAACCGATATACCCGCAAGTTGCTAGCAGTTAAGGCAAAAACAAAGAGACCCTATCCTTCGTGCATACCATCAGCTGTCCACTATGTACTACGCACCGGATCCGCTTATCTTTCTTGACGAGTCGGCAGTGGATGAACGTAATGGCTACCGCAATATGGATATGCTCTCGCTGGCCATCGAGCCGAAGCCCAGATTCACCTAGGTCATTCTAAGAAGTGGTCTGTACTTCCTGTTTCGATGCAGAATGGATACAAAGCATATGAGATTTACCATGGTTCATACAATGCAGACTTCTTTGTATGGTTTCTCGAAACAAGGGTCCTCAAGATTGTATGCCCTTACCCTGCACCAAATAGCGTCATTGTCATGGATAACTGCGCTGTCCCTTATGATCCCAGGGTTGCCGAAATCATCCATTCAGCTGGGTGTTGACTGGTCTACATACCACCCTACTCACCGGATTTCAACCCTATCGAGAACAGCTTCTGTTGACGCCTAACACATAAAATGGTTCAATCAGCGGTGGGCATGACAAGGTGCTAGACGGTTCAGCGCAGATCATAGCATCAAGCCAGGCATTGAATAGATGAGCCTCCAATTGCAAATGGTCGTTTTTGTTGGTTACTGAATGCCGGTAGCAAAAAGTCCCGTGCTCAGCACAACTCCATTTTTTCTGAAGTAAGACAATGGTCTCAGCACGCCGAACCTCTAACATCTTCCACGACTCAAATCACCCGCAAAAGTTCAATGACGTCCCTTTCCTGGTGTGCCGCATCCACGTTACTAGTGCGCTTACAGTGGAGTTCAAAAGTTTACTGCTGTGTGCAAAATTCTTGACGTGACTTTCCCATGTGCGCGCGAATCGCAAACTCCATATGACAAAAACCCCTAAAACAACATAGATAAAGGCCTCGGAGGTCGAGTAAGGGTTCAAACTGATCATACCTATCGTTAGCAATCACGTCGTGCCACCGGTTTTGGGCCACAAGGCCTCCCTCAGCTGCTTCATGCTAAAAAGGTGTTTTCAGTGAAAAGAAAGAAACGGACCCTGGAAGGCACTACGGATGCAGCTCTGGGTCCCATGAGATAGAGGGAGCTTGGATGAACATGTTCTGCGTGTGGTTTCTTTGATTCTACCAGTTTTTGAGGTTTGTGGGTCCAGAGAGTGTTTTCGATGTTTTCATGCATATTCATGCAACATCATGCACCTGGGCCGAAATCCTTCATAATGTCACAACTCTATGAGAACCGGTACTACACGCGTTTCGAGGACATCTATCGATTCCTAAGAGTCTGATCTATCGACCTCTACCCTGAAACCGCCCTTCCAAGCCTTGTCTACGAAGATGGGGGGGTTCATGAAACTATCCCCGCGCAGATAGGCGGTAAAATGCGCCGCGTCAAGAATTTGCACACAGCAGTATAGTTTATGCATGCGCCCCTGCGCACGCCCTGTAATCCAAATCGCAAAAAATGACCATTTCATCCACAATGTGATCTATTCAGAGGCCCAGGCGTAGCGGGAGGGGTGCGCACACGCGTTTTTCACCCTCCCCTTCAATGCCATCCCGTTTGAGTGACGAAGAACCATCCTCTACCCAGCACAGCGGTAAGGGCAGTAAGGCAGGGAAAGGGTCCTTTACGAAGCAAATGCGTGATTCCTTATCAAGGGCTTATGATACTTCTATCGACCTTACAGCCAATGATTTCCAGGTAATAGATCAGATCGTTCTTGAATCGACGAGGCAGAAGGTGAGGAAATTGCTTGACAGTTCCTCGGGGAAGATGCGCTGATCAGAGTTACAGACAGCCTCGCAACCTGCCAGACGGAAACAAGAAGACGTCATTCTGATCGAGGAGACTCCATTTCTGTCCAGAACGCGCCCTCCAGCACTTGCAGCTGCCGTCGACCTCACGCCTGGGGATGATCTTCCCAGTATTTCAGATGTCTTCGCAGGACGAAGTCGACGACCGGCATTGAGCAAGACAACAAGCGATATAGAGGTAACCAGCAGCACTACAATCGAAACCGAAACAGTAACGGCCTACACGCAGAGAAAGTCAGCTGATCTCATCATCCTATCGTCGTCTCCGGTCCTGGCACCACAGTTAATACGGAAAAGAAAGCGGTTGCCTGCTCATGAGATTGATCTCAGCTCTCCGATAGAGCGGGGAGCTCCTTTACCGCGACTGAGATTAACGAAGTCCAAGTCGGACGTCACTCCAGTTGTTCACCTCGAAACCTCAGCGGCACTGATTCGATTGCCTCCGAAAATTGATGATAGAACTCTGTCTATGCTTGCCGCATTGGACAACTATAGCGCGGATATTGCGAAGGAGTCATCGGAAAAAAACAAGAAGGAGAACGTGGATATACTTGGAAGTGGATCAAAGGTCATAGAGAAGGATATTCAGGAAACCACTAACAAACCCAAGGCAAAACCGCGGAAGGTCCTGAGTGAGGAAGAAAAGAGGACACAAGAGGAAGCCAAAACTGCGGAAAAGGAACGAAAAGAAGAAGAGAAAAGGCAAAAGCTGCTCGACAAACAGCGAGAGAAAGAAGCTAAGGCTGCGGAGAAGGCACAAAAGGAAGCTGAGAAGAGGAAAGATCAAGAGCTAGTCGCTCTAAACAGACTCAAAACTTCGAAGAAGGACTGTACACCTGAAATGATAGTCGACATTGACGGACACCTGCTTGGTACCGCTCTTGGTCAGCATTTGCGCTCGTTCCTTGAACCGCTATCCGTGGAGCACACAGAGTGGGAGAGCCCAACAGCGAACACAATCAGATGGCGTCGAAAAGTCAGCTCAAGATATGATGAAAGCGCCGGATACTTCGTTCCAATACCACCAGAGATACAAACAGAAAATCGCGTCCTGTGCTTCATGAAAGCCAAAGAACTTGCCGATCTCGTGGGCGCTGACGGCGCAGGCCTTGATACCCATGCGATTCTTCTTAAGTCGACATTCCCTTCCGCGCGACCGATATACATGATTGAAGGTCTAGCAGCTCTCTTCAGGCGAATGAAGACGGCGAAGAATAGGCAGTACACCGCCGCTGTGCGAAATGCGCTGCTTGAAGAGGAAGGTGACCCGGCACCATCACAGTCGAGACGGAAGCAAAAAGAAGTAGAGGAGGTTGATGAGGAGCTAGTCGAAGAAGCTCTGATATCGCTGCAGATCACGCATGAGTGCTTGATTGTCCATACGACTGCGCCTGCAGACAGCGCTGAGTGGATTGCGATCTTGACTTCGGATATCGCCACGATTCCTTACAAGTACGTTTTACTATAACATTAATCGCGGCAGACGTGTCATGCTAACCATGTTCAGGACTACTCGACAGAATCTCAGCACATCCTTCTGCGTTGATGTTGGCCAGGTTAAGACTGGCATCGACATTAAAGATACGTTTTCGAAAATGTTACAGGAGGTCCAGCGAGTTACGCCGCAGGTTGCTGCCGGAGTTATGCAGAAGTATCCGTCTTTGCCAGAGTTACTGGAGGGATTCAAGAAAAAGGGTCCTGAGGCTCTTGCCAATGTGCCAATCGGTGCAACGAAGACCGGTGCTTTATCCAGCAGGACCATCGGTGTAGCATTGTCGAAGAAGATACATAACGTGTTCACAAACCGTGACCCGGCTGTGGATGCTTTCTAAGGGATAACAAGCTCTAGATCCAGCTCATAGAGCGACGGTGTTATGAGACTTGGCTTGGTCATGGTCAAGAAAATAAAACTTGTACCTACAACTATATGGTGCCCCATTCATAGTACTTCTACCACGCTAATCTACACTGTCTATGCCAACTTGCAAATTCTAAACTACGGCAAGCGTATCTTCACCTTCAGCAACAGGATGCTGCAATCCCTTCCTAACGGCCAGCACTGAATCAACAATAACAGCATCCACACCAGCCTTATACTGTAACTTGACATTCGCAGGCTCGTTGTTACCAACACCATAACTTACGCACACAAGTCCTGCCGCTTTGACGATCTTCACGAGACGAGGACAAAGGATGAGAGGCTGGCAGGCACTGACGATACCGAGCAAGTTCCATTTTGTCGCGAAGCGGACTGCTTGCTGGAGTGAACAAGCACGGATATCGGCCATTTTCGCCGTGCCTCCCTCCGTCAAGAACAAAATCGGGATTTGGGGTTGTTTCATAGAGAGAAGAAT
Organism: Saitoella complicata NRRL Y-17804; assembly: GCF_001661265.1. Lineage (NCBI taxonomy): Eukaryota > Fungi > Ascomycota > Saitoellomycetes > Saitoellales > Saitoellaceae > Saitoella > Saitoella complicata. Next base: position 109,519 of record NW_017567007.1, read on the forward strand.
GGCGATATCGGGGTGAAAGGTGGAGAAGATAATATCTCTCCCATCCGAGTAGTCGTAGACGACCTTCAGGATAGTGTCAACATAGTGGTTGATCTCGGTGAACGACAACTCCATATCCTCATCCTGCGCTTCATCAATCATAGGATACTTCAACTCGATGTTGAAACCAACATGCTTCGGCAGCGTCTGGAAGACTTCCTGCAGAGTCGTGAAGGGTGCCTGGATACTAATACCGCGGGAATTGCCCTTGAAGCCCTTTTTCTTGTAGTCACGGGTATACTGCATCTTCTGACTCAGCCCAGCAGCTTCGTTAGCATCGTTCGTGAGAGACATCGACCTCGCACGAGTTGTTGGTCGACCGTTGTTCGTTCGGCCAAACTCCTTCATGTCGGTAAGCGTATCTTGACCCTCCGCAAAATCACGGTTCGAAACCTTGTGCTGTCGACTTTCAGATGGAAGCTCATGAAGCGAAGCAGCCATGAACTGCTCCAAAGTCAGAGACCCAACAGGTGCATCATGACCCGTCTCGGACACGAGGAAGTCGTGGTAAATGACAGGTACGCTGTCCTTCGTCAACTGCACATCAAACTCCACGTAGCTCGCACCAAGGTTCGCAGCAGCGATGAAACTCTGAAGCGTGTTCTCTCCAAGCTGCAAACTGCTTGCTGTGGCAAAGTTCTTTCCGGCACCTCGATGTCCGATGATGCGAGTGGTGATAAGTGATTTCCAGTATGTGTTGTTCCTCTGCAAGACGAGGTTTTCGTGTTGGAAGGGGGTGATGATCAAGAAGTTGAACTGGAGCTGACCGATGACCCGCAAATTGCTGCTGGCAACAATAGGCACAGTAACAAGACCCTGCAACGAAGCCTTATCCTGACCCAAAGCAGTCTTCACCGAAGAAAGAAGCGCAACAGCTCGTCCGATCAACTTCCGCTGTGAAGAGTACGTCGGGATGATATCAAACAAGAGTTGAACGTTCTTTAAATCCTTCGTATTAAAGATGAGCGGCTCAGTCAACGCCGAAGCATCCAAAGGCAGATCAAGCGTCGTCGAATCCCCCTCCGCTCCCATCGCAGAAACACGAAGCGACAACGCAGCATCGAGATCAGACGTCGCGGTATCACTCAAATCAACACCATTCAACTGGACTGCAGGATCGGTGGTTCTCGTATCGGTCGAACCTAGCGTTACGAGGATCATCGTCTGATCCTTCAAATACCTATGCCCAAAAGTCTTGACCGGCGCGGCCTCAGAATCCGTCATCTCCTCCTTGAAGCTCCCAGCGCTTCTAGAGAGATTCGAAGCAATGCTCTCCAATGACTTCGCTTCCGTACCGATGTGTAGACTACCATTCGCCGTCCGCGTCTTTTCGGGCGGCATGATCTTCTCCCCGATATCAAGGTGACCACGGAAGATGCCATGCTCGCATGCCGTCCATCCTTCCTGATCCAAACGTTCGACATCAGCACCTGCCTCGAGGAGTCGCTCAACCACCGCCAAGTTTCCTTCCGCGCCAGCCACGAAGAGTGGAGTCCAGGCATACGCATTCTCCGTGACCTCGGTATCTGCCTTCTGTAATTCATTACCATCGAGAAGGACTTCCACACACTCCAGATTTCCAAGACGGGCCGCGATATGCAGAGGAGTATCGCCTTCGGCGTCCTGCACGTTTACATCCACACCCTTGTCCATCAACGTCTTTAAAATCTCGGAAGCATTCAACTTCGACGCAAGACCCAATGCCCTCGTCAATCCAGGAGTCCTAATGAAGTTAGTGTCCAATGGATCCCGGTTTAAAAACTTCAAAAGTACTCCAATGGTCTTGGGGTAATTGCCCATAACAGCCAACTGCACCGGCGTAAGCCCCTCATTGTCCCCCCACTCCTCTCCTTCGAAATCTTCCAGATCTCGCACTTGTCCCCACTTTCTCATGTAATCAAGAAACTTGGCACAAACATTCGCCAACCCAAACCTCGCTGCATAGTGCAAAGGTCTCCGGTGATAACTGTCACGTTCAACCAACAACTTCTGCTGATCCACACTCAACGAGTCGAGGAGGTACTCGAGCGCCGCCGTGTCCTCCTCCCCACGCTCGCTCAAAACGATAGGGAAATCAAAACTCATCTTCCGGGACGACTCCGCGCGGGATATCGGCGTACCTGGCCCACTCGGCGTGAATGGGTAGACAAACCCGGGCGTGAACGCAGGCGTGACGAGGAACGGGCTACTGTGATCGCCGTTTGGTGAATCGGTTCCCACTGCCGCACGCTCATAGGTTCTTCCGAGAGAGATGACATACCGGTGGACGAGGTTACGCTCGTTTAGGTCTGTGCTGGTAGAGAAGTTGTGGTATGCTAGAATGCACTTGACAGAGTCGAACGATTTCCGAGTAAGCGCATGCTGCAAAAGGCCTGGTAGCAGCTTCTTGGCCAATTTGGGGTCGCATTGATCGAGAGCATCGCGCAATTCCTCGGCCTTGTCCTCCGAAACTATTGTCTCCAGCTTCGTCCTTTGTTCTCTTGCCAAGAACGCTGACGACGACGATGATCTTGACGAAGTGTGATACTCATTCGTCGCAGCACCGAGCTTATCTAGCCACGACACGGCATTCGCCAAATGCTCCTGCGCCCTCGTCGGCGAAGCAAACGGAAGAACATACACCTTTGAATCCAAATACTTCTGTTGATGCTGCACACTCAGCTTCTTGTCGAGCTTCTTTGTGATCTTGACGAAACCGCGTCTATTGACATCGGCGTACCACAGCAACTTCTGCAAGTTCCCCTTCAATTCAAATAATGCTCCCATCAATTCCTCCAACTCGCTGGCGGACAAGTCCGCAGTATTCATGGCCTCCTCAAATCCATACTTGTCGTTCAGTAACTTGAGACGCCTTGTAATCTCGGTATCGCGCTTATTGAAGAAATTGTTCACCTCCTCCACATTCCGGTCCAAATCGAAGAAGAACGCGGTCAAGTCGGGGTCAGTCCCAGTCGCGTGCTTCGCTTGCTGTGCACTGGTGATATGCTTCTTCAAGGCCTTGTAGTTGATATAATGAGAACTGTAGTCACGCAGACATCAGCATTCACCCCGCGAAAATGACGCTCGCGGGGCACACACCTCCACTCGGGCACCTGGCACCTTGGTAAGTTCTTCCCAAACTTCATTGTCTATCGGCCTTGGTGTCGTGTATAAGGGGTCAATTGGGCATGTCTATGGGGTGAGCGATTTCCTGAAATGTTCTCTACGTCAAATGAACCCGCGGCCGATTGTGCAGCTGCAGCCACACAGAAACCTTATTTGCGCAGTGACCTCCAACGCTTTTTCTTCGAAGATCCAATTGTGTTTCTATGACGATTGCTATGCTATGGATAACTCACACCGAAACCTCCAATGCACGCGCCTTCAGAATCACCCCTTCTGGACATGCGGAACTGGGCTTCACTGGAGCGACAATCAAGCCATGCTACACCCTTCATTCACAACATCAGTAACCGTCCTCGGACAGAATAAGGGAAGAAAAGGACGCACCATTGAGTATGTTGTGTGTGCCCATGTGACGGATATTGCCTGTATAGGGAGGCCTGATTCGCCTTCGTCTCTCGTAATCTTCAAAGCGATCATTCCGGCCTGACCAGCATTCTGGTTATTCTGCTTTGCTCGCCGTATTGCGGATGAACCTAAAGTAAAGTGAACTCGTTAGTAAAGCTGGGCGTGTATGACAGGACTTGACGCTAACCGAGGAAGTCTCGCTCCATCACTTGCTTCACAGCCTCCTCCTCGTAGACACCCCCCTCCATATGATTGAGCCGTGAAGCGCACTTGCTCGCAAGTATCGTATCCAGAATCTCTTCCCCGTTTCCGCTGCATACGACGGCGACATTATCTTCAACCCATAAGCCGCTTCCTAAATTATAGTCACGTCAGTGAACTGTGCACGTACCGCTGAAGAGATAACCCTTTACCCGCGACGGCTGCTGGTCCCACTCGCCCGACGTGCTTGTGCACGATCCCACCCGAACTACAAGCCGCAGCCAAATTCCCAGACAAATCCATGGCGACTGCTCCAACCGTATCCGACACCCCCGAGTCTCCCAAATCTCCCGGATTGAAAGGCCCATGCTCTATCACCTCCTTCCATTTCTGCCACACCTCCAGCGCTGACTGTGAGATAAGCGACTCAGGCTCCACCAACTCCACTCCATGATCCCATTCCGTCGCACTCCTTCCCACAAGAAAGTTGGGCTGCGTTCGACCGTATGGAAGTGGATTTTGCCTGTTCTTTAGGAGTCGTTGAGCGAGTTGAACAGGGTTTTTGACATCTGTGTATCGCTCCGTTAACTCCAGATACGGAAACTCTGCGAGATGCAACACACTTTCGACGGCTGCAACAGCAGCATATCCGGAGTAGTCCATCAGGGCGGCGTCCATCTGGACTTTGCCCTCCGCATTTAAATTCGATCCGTAGCCAGCATTGGTATGTTTCGCGTTTTCAAGGATGGACACAGCGGCAGTTACGGCATCCAGCGCCGATCCTCCTCCATTAAGGACTTCTTTCGCTGCAATACACGCTCTATACACGAAGGTCAGTATCGCCTGAGTGTATAGAAGATCAAATAGCAAGCTTACTTTTTGCAGAGACTGGCATATGCGGACTTCTTCGGATGTATTCCTGCGCCGATGTGAAGGGCGACGAAGGATGACATCGAAGTTTCACGCCTTTCCCCGGTCATGTCGTACAACCCGTGCCTTGCATCACGTTACAGCTGGTTGCAAAATGCCTGTCGCAATCTGCAGGTAGCTGCACATGCTCTGTAAACCCTCACCGTAAAACCAACAGAACAACTCCATTGAAGGCCTAGGAAGGTCGCAAACGGTTCGAAATGTTTGGTGAGATATGCGACAATAGCACACGGTCCATAGTTATCGAGAACTACATCGAGGGCTATGACGTTCACCAACTCAGTGAGATCATCAACCAATCGGTACGAACCATTTACAGGATTGTCAAGAGATTCGAGGAGGAAGGCACCCATGAGCGCCTCCCTACCACGCACTGTGGTAGGACGCCTCAGATTGACTCCCGCATAGGCATGGTAAGTGACCTGCCCCATCGAGGACCTTGGCTGAAACGCTGGGCATGGCATGACAGCATATCAAGGCCCTGTATGATCTGAACCCTACCCTATACCAGGATGATTGCGCAGAGTTTATGAACCAGGAATTTGCCACTTCACTATCGAAGTACCATGTCTGTCGATACCTCAAAAAGATTGGATATACTCGAAAGACTCTTATGCTAAGGGCAGCAGAACGGAACGGCATTTTACGTGCGCAACACGCCATATCAATGGCTGAATACAGTCAAGAACAACTGGTCTTTCTCGATGAGTCTGCTGTCGATGAGAGGACTGCTACCCGCAAATTTGGTTATGCGCCAGTCGGTACTAGGGCGATTGAGGAGAGACTGTTTGCTCGAACCAAACGTTGGAGTGTATTGCCTGCACTTACCTCGACAGGGCTCCATGCTTTATCGGTCTTTCAGGGATCCTTCAATGCTGATCGATTTGTCGAATTCGTCGAACATGAACTGCTACCAATTCTCAACCCCTACCCTGGTCCGAACAGCGTGGTTGTCCTTGACAACTGCCGTATCCATCATGACGAAAGGGTATATGAACTCATTGTTCAACGCGCTGGATGTCGACTCCATTTTTTGCCGCCTTACTCACCAGACCTCAATCCAATCGAGCTCTGCTTCAGTATGATGAAGGCCTGGATGAAGCGCAACAATGAGCATGAGTTAGTTCGATCAGACCCTGAGGGTTACATACGCTGCGCAATCGACTCAATCAATGAGCACCCTGACAAGATCCGCAACTTGTATATGAACTGCGGTTATGCATTGTCAGATGCAGAGTTACGTCGGTATGTCGAGGTTAACAACCAGGTCACTATTG